>NW_028261385.1:6659263-6699267 GCF_051295495.1 Thamnophis sirtalis
AACCTTATACCATATTTTTCAGAGTATAAGACGCACCTTTTCCCCTTAAAAGTGGGTGAAAATTTGGGTGCGTCTTATACACTGAATGTAGCCCCCACGCACCCACCGGCCCCAACCCTTTGCCCTATGCCTCCCAGCAATTTATCTCATTGCAGCAAACAGGGAAAATGGGGCTTGAGGAGGCTGCAATAGGCTATAGCAATCCCTGCAGCCTGAAACAGCTGATGATCGGGAGGGCGCTTAAACTGAAAGTGAAACTTGCTATTTGCTCCAGGAGGCAAATTGCTGGGAGGCAGAAGCAGATTTTTTTTTTGCTTGTGTTAATCAGGCTGTTTGCTGCAAGGAGGTAAGTCAACAACTATAAATGCCTATAGAATGTTCAAATTATTATTTTTGAAGACTGTTTTATTATTATTCTATATAACTTAACAAAATGAAGAAGGTTTTTTAAAAATAAATGCTTGATCTGAAGAGGCCCAGTGCTATTGTTTTAAAAAGTGCTATTCTTTTAAGTAGCAGAGAATAACTGTACTTCCAGAAAGCACATCAATTTTAACAGCACCTGTACAAATATAGTCTGAAATATAACACTACAAATATATTGTATATTGTCTGTACTGTTTGCTGCAGGGAGGCAAATTGCTGAGAGGCAGAGGCAGATATTTTTCCCTTGTTTTTCTCCCCAAAATCTAGGTGTGTCTTATACTTCAAAGTGTCTTATACTCCAATAAATATGGTACCCGTGATGGTGAACCTATGCTTAGGTGGCACGCGGAGCCATATTTGCCAGCAAGGCAGCGCTCAGCTCCAGCGCACATACGCGCACAGGCTAATTGATTTTCAGCCTTCTGGAGGGCCAGGGAAGGCCATTTTCACCCTCCCCAGGCTTCAGGAAAGCCCCTGGTGTTGTGTCCTGTCTTCCCTCTGGTCCTCTCCCCTATTGGAAGCTGAAGAAATGAAGATTTATTTTAATTGGCTGGCAGCTCATCTCTTTGTGACTTCGCTCGTGTCTATCGCCTCAGCCTTAGCATCCCACCCTCATCGCCAGTTCTTCTGTGTTAGAATGGTGGCTGACAGACTGAGGCAAGACGGCTTTAAAGGCTAACAGATTTATTTCAGCTCTATCATAAGATGGCTAACAAGCTGGCTGCTCAGCTAACAACAGCAGCTGAGGCGAATTCCATCTTGACAACTCTTTTATAATGAGCTGTCAGATGGCCAGCCAATCACAACCCACCTTCGTTTCTTCAGCTTCCACTAGGGGAGAGGACCAGAGGGAAGACAGGACACAACATCCGGAGCAGTGGTGGGATTCAGCCGGTTCGCACCTATTTGGGAGAACCGGTTGGTAACTTTCCAGGCAGATCGGAGAACCAGTTGTTGGAAGAAATCTCCTTTTGTTTTTTTCCCCACTTCACAGGGCTAATCCTGTAAGGAAGGCAGGAAGGAAACATTCTGGTGTTGTTTCTAGCCTGATCTTTGTTGACCTGCTTACAGAAACTGCCTCTCCGGTTAACCCTGATTACATTGTAAGAGCTAAGGCGAAGTACCCATCAATGGGAGTGACTTTGAGTTGGCCACACCCACCCAGTCACGTGACCACTGAGCCTCGCCTACCCAGCTGTCCATTAGGGCAGAGAACCAGTTGTTAAATTATTTGAGTCCCACCACTGATCCGGAGCCTGGGCAGGGCAAAAACAGGCCCAGTGAGCCAACTGGAAGTTTGTTCCGGTTCATTCCGGGGAACAAACTTCCGGTTGAGCCATTTGGCCATTTGTTGCCCTCCCCAAGCTTTAGGAAAGCCTCCGGAGCCTGGGATGGGTGAAAACTCCCGCCCCCATGTGGGGGAAGGACTGCGCATGCATGTATGGGGGAGGAGGTCATACATGCATGCGCAGATGAATGAGCACACATGTACATGCAATAGCACATGTGAACGTACAATTTAGGTGCATTCTTTAGAAAAAGGTTAGTCATCTGCCCTACACCATTTCAAACAAATAGTTGTCCAAATCTCTTCTTAAAAGCCTCCAGCATTAAGAAAGTATATAATTTCCTACTGAATTTGAAAATTGAAAATGCACAAATTAAAAACACAATGGTTACAATGGGGTTAAAAAAGAAAAAATCTTGGCCATAACATAGAACTAGAGAAATGGCAAAAGTTATGGGAAAGGAACTATGAATTAACATTGGCAACTTTCTATAAAGAAAATATATATTAAAATGTTCTATTGATGCTGCTAGGTGAGTCAAAATGTTTAAAAATATGCCTAGCAACTGTTGGAAAGGTAACCAAAAGACGGGCACATTTTATCATATGTGGTGGATTTGTGCTAAAGCAAAAAAAGAGTTGAGCAAAGATACGCAGATGGCTAGAAAAGATGATTGGGAAACATGTAGATTTTAAATCTGAACTTTGTTTTGTTAGGTATAATATCAGAAAAACCCGATAAGAAAATTATGTATTTAATATTACATGTCTTAACAGCAGCAAGGATTATTTTCGTACAATACTGGAAAAATGAAGATATAACATGAGATAAAGAGATAGTAATACTAGATTGTGGCAGAAATGGATAGATTGACATTTAAAATTAAACACAAAGAAGATGTAGAATATTATCAGACATGGAATTTATTTTACCAGTGGTTGGAAAAAAGTGGTGGAAATTAAGAATGCAATTTGTACTGACAACTGAATACCCAGACCACACGATGTTTATTAAGCACTAAGAAATGTATTTAATAGAAAATTAATAATATATATATTTTAAAAAGCCTCCGGTGTTTGAGCACCCGCAACTTCTGGAGGCATGGCGTTCCATGGGTTAATTGTCCTGTTGTGGTTGCCAAATAAGCTTGCGTTCATTTGGCGACCACAATAAGAATTGACAATTTGGTCATTAAGCAGAGTGGTTACTAAGTGAGATCATGACTATAGTTATGATCTTGCTTTGTCTTACAGACTCATGAAGGCCAGAAATGTGAAGGTTGATCATAAAGTATTTATTTTTTCATTACAGCTATAACTGTCGATGATTGTTAAATGAAGCAGTCCCTAAATGGGGACTGCCTATATGATCTTAATTCATTTTAATTTTATTTGCCTTATAGACCTGTGAAGGTTATAAACGTAACAATTGCTCGTAAAGTTACTTTTTCATAAAAATCCTAACTGTGAATTTTTTGTTAAATGAAGAGCACCTCTATGATCTTAATTCTTATCTGTAATTGTCTTACAGATAAGTGAAAGTCATAAATGTGAGGCGGTCATAAAGTCACTTGTTCATCACTGTCCTAACTGTGAATTTTCGTTAAATGAGGCAGACACTAAGTGAGGACTACCCTTATTACTCTACTTCAGTTTTTCTTTGCATTACAGATATTTCAAAATCGTAAATATGAGGATTGGTCATAAAGGTATTTTATTTCCTTGTCCTAGCTTTGAAATTTTGCTAAACGTAGCAGTCATTAAAAGAGGACTACCTTTACTTTAAAAGGGACATGGTGGCTCAGTGGTTAAGATGCTGAGCTTGTCGATCAGAAAAGTTGGCAGTTCGGTGGTGCGAATCCCTAGCGCCATGTGACGGAGTGAGGTCCTGTTACTCATCCCAGCTTCTGCCAACCTAGTAGTTCGAAAGTGCGTAAAAATGCAAGTAGAAAAATAGGAATCACCTTTGGTAGGAAGGTAACAGCGCTTCATGTGCCTTTGGGGTTTAATCATGCCGGCCACATGACCATAGAGACATCTTCGGACAGTGCTGGCTCTTCGGCTTTGAAATGGAGATGAGCACTGCCCCCTAGAGTCGAAACGACTGGCACATATGTGCCAGGGGAACCTTTACCTATACTTTTTCCCTTCCACGTTTAAAGTTATGCCAGACCCTGAGAACTATAAACTTTGAATGTAGGTCTACCTTACCTATGCTGCCCGTGGTTTAACTTTTTCCCTAACGGTTTCGGACCATCGGCAACTATCATAAATGCTGAGTGATTACTTTGAACTTGATAATTAAAGAGATATTACCTGTCTTACTCAAGACGTTCTCCTGTTTCCTCCCCTCTCCCCAGTATTATTGAAATGGCTGCAGGTGCGTCTTTTATATCCACAATTTCGAAAGAAGCAACACAACATTCAACAAAGCTGCAAATTTTAACAGCTTTTCTGCTAAGCCTGGGGGATGAGAAGAAAATGATGTCTTTTCATTATAGACTAGCACTGGCTTCTGTTGGGTAGCCTGGTGAACTGATTGTGAGTGTGTTGGTGTTGGCAAAGGGAACTGCTGGAGAATAATAATTCAGGCTTGGGAGCCTTAATAGAGGCTCCTAACCTCTGCATTTTCTGCATCGGATGAGGACAGCTTGTCTTTCTCCTTCTGTCCTGGCCACTTTTTACAGAGGTACAATTGAGATACTTTTAACAAACCACATCCCTGTTTGGTTTGGTGGCAGCAGCGCCTGAGATAGAAAGTCCCTACAGAGAGTGATGAGGACAGTGGAGAAGATTATAGGAAGCTCACTTCCAGTCATTCAGAATACTGCTTTAAAGCTCTATGTGCTTAGAGCTCAAAGCATTGTTAGAGACTCCACACAACCACTCTACGGTCCGTTCCTGTTGCTCCCCTCTGGAAGGAGGTTTCAAAATATTTCTAGCAGAACAATCTGATACTCTAACACCTTTGTTCCCTATGCCATCTGTGAGTTGTAAACTCACAAGATTCATTTTCCTCACCATCCGAAATAGACTGTGTTGTTTCTCTGTGTCACATAATATAGATGGGTATATACATAATTTTGTATTTATTTATTTAATTTTCATGTTTTTGTAGTGTATATTGATGGTGACCTTTTGAGTGCTGTATACAATGACATTTCATTTTAATGTATGTGATTAGTGCACATTTAAAGTTACAATAAAATTATTATTCTATTCTATTCTAATCCATTCCATTCCCTTTCATTCCATATTCTCTATTCCACTCCACTCCATTCCATTCCATACCATATTCTCTACTCTACTCTACTCTACTCTACTCTACTCTACTCTACTCTACTCTACTCTACTCTACTCTACTCCACTCCACTCCACTCCACTCCACTCCACTCCACTCCACTCCACTCCATTCTATATTCTATTCTATTCTATTCTATTCTATTCTATTCTATTCTATTCTATTCTATTCTATTCTATTCTATTCTATTCTATTCTATTCTATTCTATTCTATTCTCCTCTCCACCCCATCCCATCCCATCCCATCCCATCCCACCCCACCCCACTCCTTTCTATCTTCTCTTCTCTTCTCTTCTCTTCTCTTCTCTTCTCTTCTCTTCTCTTCTCTTCTCTTCTCTTCTCCACCCTACCCCACTCCACCCCACTCCACTCCATTCCATTCCATTCCATTCCATATTCTCTACTCTACTCTACTCTACTCTACTCTACTCTACTCTACTCTACTCTACTCTACTCTACTCTACTCTGTTCTATTCACACCTGTTGTCTATATATGTATGTGTGAGCAGGACATCCCAGAATCAGTCACATGGCCATCCAATATATCACTATGGCAATTTGTGCGTTAGGCTCCATGGTGGTCACAACTCGAGAACTCTCTGTAGTATTGAATGTTAAGCACCGAAGAACTCTTGTAGAGAATATCAACCAAAAAGTTGATCTGTTCTTCATACATCCTTGTTGGAAGAAAACTATGCAGGGACAATATTCCCCACCTTTCTCTCGCTCCTGCCCCTGTTTCGAGTCACCGCCATGCCTTGTTTTCCCTGCAAGATCATGATTTACAAAATCTAAGAGGTTTTTCTTTTAATGCAAATTGAATCAGTCTGTCCTTGGTTGGTGTTGGAATAAGGAGGAAAATACTATTTTAACTGTGGTGTGGAGTTTAGTTCAATTTCAGTCTGTCTCATAGGCTGGGAATTCAGAAAAACAAGGACGAAGCAGGAAACTAAGAAATATCTTGCCAGAACTTTAATTATCCATGGAAGGTTCCCTTGATAATCAAGCTACTAATCCGAGCTTTCAATACTTAATTTCTCAATTGTTCCTGCCACCCTCCTTAATTCCACCTGTATCCATTTGCGCCTTGCTCTTTGCAGCAACCCTTGTGTCTAATCCTGTTGCGTTTCCTGAGTGTGAGCTTCTTTTGTTCGACAGGTGTGCATTCTTACCCTTCTGCTGTAAGACACTATAATCACCCACTCCTCAATCTCCAGATTCTGTCCAAAATAAGCAGAAACAATGGTTAGGATGGCCAGAAATAGCTTGGTGATTATCTTCCAGATTTCATAACTCACTTGGTGGGTTTCAGGAATCCCCAAAGTCGGAGATGATTAACCGAGAGGAAAAACGAGAATTTTGGTGGAAGAATATTTGTGTGTCTAAGGGTCCCAGATTAAACTCTCTCAATCTTTAGTTAAAAGGATTAGCTTGGTCCTACGTGAGACCCTCTGGAATTGCAATTATTTGGACAGGCAATGCAGAGATAGTAGAATAAATCATCTCAGTTAACGCTTTGAAAGTTTCAGCATAACATAGATTACGATGTGGTTGGCAACCTCACTTTTTCTTGATTTACTCTGTCAAGAAACTTTATAACTTTTACAACTCAGTTCTGGGCCTCAAAAACAGATGTTTAGGTTTTAGGTTTAGGTTTATTGGGATTTATATGCCGCCCTTTTCCCTGAGGGGACTCAGGGCGGCTTACAACCACAGGGGAGGGGAAGTGCAAGGTCAAAACAAACACTTTGTGAACAAAAGAAAAATAATAAAACACAGCTTTCATTCAACAATCAAACACTCGGGCGGGTAATTGGAAGCCTATCCCCAGGCCTGCTGGGAGAGCCAGATCTTGAGGGCTGCGCGGAAGGTCTGGGTCGTGGTGAGGGTGCGGATCTCCATGGGGAGCTCGTTCCATAGGGTCGGGGCAGCAACAGAAAAGGCTCTCCTCCGTGTGGTCGCCAGTCGACATTGACTGGCAGATGGAATTCGGAGGAGGCCCAGTCTGTGCGATCTGATTGGTCGATTTAGGGAGGTAATCGGCAGAAGGCGGTCTCTCAAGTACCTAGATCCACTACCATGGAGTGCTTTAAAGATGGTCATCATTATCCTGAAGCGCACCCGGAGACCAACAGGCAGCCAGTGCAGCTCGCGGAGGACAGGTGTAACGTGGGCGAACCGAGGTGCGCCCACTATCACTCGCGCGGCTGCATTTTGGACTAGCTGTAGTCGCCGGATGCACTTCAGGGGCAACCCCATGTAGAGCCCATTGCAGTATTCCAGTCTAGAGATCACAAGGGCTCGAGTGACTGTTGTGAGGGCCCCCCGATCTAGGTAGGGCCGCAACTGGCGGACCAGGCGAACCTGGGCAAATGCCCCCCTGGTCACAGCTGACAGCTGGTGGTCAAAAGTCAGCTGTGGATCCAGGAGGACTCCTAAGTTGCGGACCCTATCTGAGGGGTATAAAATTTGACCCCCCAGCCTAAGCGTTGGTGTATTAGCCAAATTATTGGGGGGGAAACACAACAGCCACTCGGTCTTATCCGGGTTGAGCACCAGTTTGTTAGCACTCATCCAGTCCTTAACGGCCTCCAGACCCCGGTTCATCACGTCCACCGCTTCATTGAGTTGGCACGGGGCGGACAGATACAATTGTGTATCGTCCGCATATTGATGGTATTTTATCCCGTGCCTCCGAATGATCTCGCCCAGCGGTTTCATGTATATGTTAAATAGTAGGGGGGATAGGACCGAACCCTGAGGTACTCCACATGTTAGGGGCCTCAGGGACGATCTCTGCCCCCCCACTAACACCGACTGCGACCTGTCCGAGAGGTAAGAGGAGAACCACCGCAAAACAGTGCCTCCCACTCCCACCTCCCGCAGTCGTCGCAGAAGGATACCATGGTCGATGGTATCGAAAGCCGCTGAGAGGTCAAGGAGAACCAGGATGGACGCATAGCCTCCATCTCTGGCCCTCCAGAGATCATCGGTCAATGCGACCAAAGCGGTTTCTGTGCTGTAACCAGGTCTGAAGCCGGACTGGAAGGGGTCAAGATAGCTAGCTTCCTCCAAGGCCCGTCGAAGCTGAAAGGCCACCACTTTCTCAACAACCTTCCCGATAAAGGGAAGGTTGGAGACAGGACGAAAGTTGTTTAAGATGGCTGGATCTAACGATGGTTTCTTTAGGAGGGGTCTCACCACCGCCGTTTTGAGTACGGCGGGGAAGTGCCCCTCCCGAAGAGAGGCGGTGACAACCGCCTGGATCCAGCCATGTGTCACCTCCCTGCTGTTAGCCACCAGCCAGGAGGGACACGGGTCCAGAATACAAGTGGAGGCACTTACAGCTCGGATGGCCTTGTCCACATCCCCAGAGGCAACTTCCTGGAACTCAACCCAGAACTGATGTGGCAAATGATCCTCCTGTGTCTCAGCTGGATCTACTGCGGTGGAGTCCAAGTCCGATCGCAACCGAGCTACTTTGTCCGCCAAGAATTGAGCATAATCCTCAGCCCTACCCTGCAAGGGGTCTCCCGCATCCCTCCTATTAAGGAGGGAGCGGGTTATCCTGAACAGGGCGGCTGGGCGTGACTCGGCGGACGCAACCAAGGAAGAAATATATGATCTTTTTGCAGTTCTTAATGCTCGGACATAGTCCTTGGTGCAGGTAGTTAAGAGTGCTCGGTTTACCTCGGACCTATCGGACCTCCACTGGTGCTCTAGGCATCTCCTCCGGCGTTTCTTCTCCCGGAGTTCCTCGGTAAACCAGGGAGCTCTCCGGGATCCACTGACCCGGAGGGGCCGTAGTGGCGCAATCCGGTCGAGAGACTCCGACGCCGCCGAGTACCAGGCGGCAGCCAGAGTCTCCGCCGAACTGTGGGCGAGGGTATCAGGAATAACCCCAAGCTCCGTCTGGAACCTCAAAGGGTCCATAAGTCGCCTGGGGCGGAACCACCTGGTCGGTTCCTCCTCCCTACGGTGGGGGTTTGGCCTCCGGAAGTCAAGCCTCAGTAGGCAATGGTCTGACCACGACAGGGGTATGATCTCATTACCCCTCAGACCAAGATCACACATCCACTGCTCCGAGAGGAATACGAGGTCGAGCATGTGACCCGCTGCATGGGTTGGGCCCCGAATTACTTGGGTCAAGCCCATGGCCGTCATGGAGGCCATGAACTCCTGCGCCCCATCAGAGCGTTCACCGAGCGATGGCAAGTTGAAATCCCCCAGAACTATAAGCCTGGGGAACTCAACTGCCAGCTCGGCTACTGACTCGAGGAGCGAGGGGAGGGATGCTGCAACGCAGTTGGGAGGCAGGTACGTTAGCAGCAAACCCACTTGACCCTTGAGGTCCAACTTTATCAGCAGAGACTCACACCCGACAAGCTCCGGAGCAGGGACCCTACGAGGTAACAGAGACTCCCGGATTACAATAGCCACACCGCCACCCCTTCCCTGGGCTCTCGGCTGATGAAGCACCTGAAATCCCTCTGGGCACATCTCTACAAGGGGGACTCCTCCTTCTGTGCCCAGCCAGGTTTCAGTAATACATGCCAGGTCTGCCCTCTCGTCAACAATTAAGTCCCGGACGAGGGGAGCTTTGTGAACAACAGACCTGGCATTTAGCGACAACAGCCTGAGACCAGGGTCCTGACTACTCGCGCCATCTGGTCTTGGAGTGGGACTCCTAGGGCCGGAAGGAGGGATCTCTGCAATGTAGCGAACCCTCCTTCCCCGGTAATGGCCAGCCCTAAGGTCCCCGCCGTATCTGCCTCTCCCTGTCACGACCGCTATGCTCCGACCCACTCCCATGTCCATGGTCCCCCCAACCACCCCGGTTCCTCCCGCCTTCCCCAGCAGGTCCTCCGAGTCAAACATACTCATTTATCCACTCTAACAATTCCCACGTAAAAATTTAAAACATATAAAATACAAGGGTAACAATTACTAAAAGTGGGCCATTCATTCAATTCCAGCCAGCTCCCATACACTCAGCATTCTATTTAAAATTGCGCAGTTATAGTATGTAATAATAATAATAATAATAATAATAATAATAATAATATGGGAACAATGGAGGAAGCGATGGTTTGCTCCTCTCCCTTCTTATGACCTGAGGAAATGTCCTAAGCCACCAAATCAAAAGTACGTAGTATATCAGGTGGCTGTAGGCAAGCGAGATTAAATATAAGACTCCAAAGTTCATAAACGACATCCGTATAGTCTTGTCCCACTGGTGGAAGTTAGCGGGCTGTATATTCGAGAGTCTCTTTCCCAAGGATATATAAGGGCCCCAATGTAGGGGACCAGAGTTCGAGGCTAACTTGCACCGCTCTTGGAGATGGAAGGAGAAATGCTGGTATTCTCGGGGCTCAGTCCTTATCCCTGTAGTCGCCATCCTCTATTTCTCCCCGCCAGTTGGCCACAGTCCTACTCCTCCTACTAGTTTAATGAGCAGGGAGCAAAGTCCGGAGGGGGCTACAACGACGATAGACAGCAAAGCAGCAGATGATAAATCATAAATAATAAAATGGCGACAGATAGTACAGTGAGCAGAGATAGATCCGAGGGGGGGGGGGCGTCTAGGGCGATAACAAGCACGTCCATTCAATCTGTAAATTCAGTGCAGCCTCCAACAACTTCCGACAGCCCCCTTCTTTAAAGTAAAATAAATTAAAAATTCACCCCTCTCAGTTCACTAGTCACCAAGACTCACAATCTCAGTCACGACTACTCAGCTCCAGCATAGTCAGCAAGCTGGCCGGAGAAGAGGATGTAAAATGTAATACTGTGAGTCAGCTGATTGGCGCCGCCATTTCCTCCATGCTTTCCTCCACGTTTCTCTTCCAACCTCAGCAGCTGCTGTTCCGCTGCTCTGGGATGGATGCTAGGACCAGGGGCCAGCAGGTAATTGGCCAGGGGGCTCACCAGCAGCACCAAGGGCTACCAGGAAGACCAGAGATGGTAAGGGGAGGCTCCAAACAGATGTAGGAAGTCCTCCTCCTTCTTTCTTCTAAAATAGCCCATGAAACCTCCTTCCCAAAAATAAAGAGAAATCTTCCCCTTGACAACAGCTGACTCGCATCCTCCAACTCATAGGAAACCACCTTGAGTGATTTACTCAATAAGCCAAAGCACCTGTGAATGCAAAACTTATGTCCATTCATAAAAAGCAGAACTCTCTCTGTGAATGGAAATTACCGTATTTTTCAGAGTATAAGATGCACCGGAGTATAAGACTCAACAAGATTTTGAAGAGATAAAAAGTATTTGCACTCTGCAGACCCCCCAAACCCTCTACACGGCTCATTTTTTAATGAAAAATGGGGCATGCAAAGCATTTGAGAGGCCTGAAAAGTGCTCCATTCGGGCTAGGAGGGGGGAAATGAACAAAAACCAGCTCGTTTTTCAAAAAAACAACAACAAACCAGGCCCTTTTTTGCCCAGAAAAGGGCATGAATAGCCTTTAGGAGGCTTGTAGAGTGCTCCTGGCACTAGGGGGGCAAAAACGAGCAAAAAAATCTCTCAATCTCCCGGTGATTTATTTATTATTATTTATTTCTTTATTTGTCTTGTATGCTGCCCACTCCCGGAGGACTCCGGGTGGCTCACAAAAGACAAGGGAAAGGGGGAAAATGAGACAAAGACAATGTATTAAAAACAAAACCAACATTCACAATTTCAGTGGAGGTAAATGCTTCTCAGCCCCCCCCCCCCCAGCCTGCTGGAACAGCCAGGACTTGGTGGCTTTGTGGAAGGCCAGGAGGGTAGTCAGGGGCCGGATCTCAACAGGGAGCTCGTTCCAGAGGGCCGGTGCTGCAACCCCAGGGAGTCGCCAGCCGACATTGGCTGGCAGATGGAATCCGGAGGAGACCTAACCTGTGCGATCTAATTGGTCTGAGAGAGGTAATCAGCAGGAGGCGATCAATCCAAAGTCACCCAGTTGGCTTTTGTAACTATGGCCAGACTAGTCTTTTGGTGATTGGCCAAGGTCACCCAGCTGGCTTTCATGACTTAAGTTGGAGTAGAACTCACCATCTCCTGGTTTCTAACCTGTTGTTGTGGCTTGTCAGCCATCAGCCCCTCCGGCAGCCAAATGATAGGCCGTGTGGGAGTCAGGTCTAGCATCAGGGCTAACATGAGGTAGAAGAGGGAGTGGAGCGATCAGAGACAGAGGCAGAGCCTGGGCCGTTAATCAGCCCTCAGATAGCAATAGCAATAGCAGTTAGACTTATATACTGCTTCATAGGGCTTTCAGCCCTCTCTAAGCGGTTTACAGAGTCAGCATATCGCCCCCCACAGTCTGGGTCCTCATTTCACCCACCTCGGAAGAATGGAAGGCTGAGTCAACCTTGAGCCGGTGAGATTAGAACCGCTGAACTGCAGATAACAGTCAGCTGAAGTGGCCTGCAGTACTGCACCCTAACCACTGCGCCACCTCGGATGGAGAGTCAACAGCCCCCAGGTCTGGAAGTGGCTGATGAGAAAGAGGAGAAACAGCTGGGCCCAGTGCCTGGTGTGTGGATGCGCAGAAGGCAGAGGAGAGGAGAACCGTGGAAATCTATGGGCTGGTCCTTGGGATGGAAGAGCCACCACTGCTAGCAAAGTCCCACCCTATTTCTGGGGATAAAAGGCAGGGGGCGGAGATGCATAGATGTGGCAGACAAGTATTCATCTCCCTACCAGATGGACTTGTTATCCTGTGGTGGGAGAGAAACTTTTTGCTGGGGCTGCTGGTGCGCCTAATCAAGGAATCTTTAATTTAACTTCAGAGGGTTTGCCATGTTTGGGAGTTGGGTCAGAACACCTGTGCCTGAAGCACTAGATCAAACTGCACCTTTCCCTTCTCCATTTAGCATTATCTACTCCTTGTGATCATGGAGCCAGGGAGATATCAAAACTGCACGGGATATTTATACGTCCTCTGATCATTTCATAATTCATTACAAATAACAATCTCATCTCTCATTCGTTCTCTCTCAGGCAAGATTTTAATTTTTTTTTAATAGATAAGAGATTTGGCTTCCCTTCTGAACTAGTTGGCCAAGGCATTTTCCTCCCTGATTTCTTTTCCCCCTTTCTATCGTCAAACACATAGTTAAGTTCAGAGGCTTGGTGGATGAGGTCCCAGGGGATGTTCTTGAGAACCTGATATTTTTCTCCCATAACAAAGTCTTTTACATCGGCACCATCTCTGGCTCTAATTAGCTCCCTCCATCTTTGCTTGTTGTCATTCTTGGGACACGTCCTCCCTCGGTGTCTGTCCGTTTCTCTCTCATTCGCTTTGTGTGTTTCTCTCTCTCCTTTCTTTAAATCTTCCTTCATCTCATGAGTCCTCATTCTATCCTACATAATACCTTCTGCCAGTCACTTGGCAAGCGATTTAGAAGCAAACGAGCGAAGGAAGTGCCATGTTCAATTAAATGATGCTAGTGCAATCTCTAAGGGGAACACGAAGGAACCAAGATCTCCCGCCCCAACAGCCCGTTTGAGAAGCAGCCATGTTCTCCAGGGATCACTCACCCGTCTAGGAATATGGACTCTCTTATGTACTGATTATCCTTTACAACATTGTTGAATGGATGTCTTTAGCAGGTCACGGAATGAGCATTAACATTCGGAGCGAGGACAGAGATTGGGTTTTATAATCCCTCAAAATGCTGAAGGCCGTTTGAAATCCTTTTTTTCCCCTTCCTTTTCTTGACATTGCTTCCAGAGAAGCAAAAATGGAAGGCATTCAATCTTTTAACGTGCTTTATGCTCACAATCTTTCCTTGCACAGGAATAAGACTGGAGACATGTTGGGAAGAGTGATTTTTCTGCCAATTGGATGGAGATGACAGATAGATAGATAGATAGATAGATAGATAGATAGATAGATAGATAGATAGATAGATAGATAGATAGATAGATACATAGATACATAGATACATAGATACATAGATACATAGATACATAGATACATAGATAAAGATAGATAGATCGATGATAGATAGATAGATAGATAGATAGATACATACATAGATACATAGATACATAGATACATAGATAAAGATAGATAGATCGATGATAGATAGATAGATAGATAGATAGATAGATAGATAGATAGATAGATAGATAGATAGATAGATATAGACAGACAGACAGAAAGACAGATGATAGACAGATAATAGAGATGATAGATAGACAGACAGACGGACACAGACAGACACAGACAGATAGTCAGATAATAGAGATGACAGACAGACAGATAAATATAGACAGACAGACAGATAATAGACAGATAATAGAGATGATAGATAGACAGACAGACAGACACAGACAGATAGTCAGATAATAGAGATGACAGACAGACAGACAGACAGACAGATGATAGACAGATAATAGAGATGATAGACAGATAAATAGACAGACAGACAGACCCTGTATATATTAGAGATGATAGATAGATAGATAGATAGATAGATAGATAGATAGATAGATAGATAGATAGATAGATAGATAGATAGATAGATGATAGATAGATATAGATAGACAGACAGACCCTGTAGATGATAAACAGATAGATAATAGAGATGATAGATAGATAGATAGATAGATAGATAGATAGATAGATAGATAGATAGATAGATAGATAGATATAATAGAGATGATATAGATAAATATAGTAGAGATGATAGATAGATAGATAGATAGATAGATAGATAGATAGATAGATAGATAGATAGATAGATAGATAGATAGATAGAGATAGAGAGATAGAGAGATAGAGAGATAGAGAGATAGAGAGATAGAGAGATAGAGAGATAGAGAGATAGAGAGATAGAGAGATAGAGAGATAGAGAGATAGAGAGATAGAGAGATAGAGAGATAGAGAGATAGAGAGATAGAGAGATAGAGAGATAGAGAGATAGAGAGATAGAGAGATAGAGAGAGATAGACAGACAGACCCCGTAGATGATAAACAGATAGATAATAGAGATGATTGATAGATCACTAGCTCTCCTCTCCCTCTCCCTCTCCTCCGCTCCACTTCACCCTCTCCCCCTCACCTCTTATCCTCTCCCCTGTATGTAGACAAGTCAAGATGATGAGTTCAATCATACTACGGCACCTGACATCTCGATGACCCGGGGTTTTTGGTATCCTAATAATTCACCTTGTGCTGCACCTGGTCTAATTCGGCTAATCCTCCTTGAGGCCTTGGCATTTCCACAGTTCTTCCCTTTGTCCCCCCCCCTCCCCACAACAAAGAGTCCATTAAAATCACCCTTTCTTTTAACTTGAATTCCATGTCCTGCTCTCCAGCACAATAAAAGTGTTTTTTCCCCCCCTCCAACAGGTTGATGTAAGATTGAACTGCCAGTTCAATGATTAGGTGTGAATGACACCCTGTCTATCTTCGGTTGGTGCATTGAATGCCAGTTGCCGAGAAACAGGAATGTGTGAAAGAGTATTTATGATCTTCCAAATTAGCATCTGGTGTTTTTCTTTTTTTCTTTTTTTTTGCCAGAAACAATGGTACTATTCAACAAACTCCTCACATTCCCTTAAGACAGAGTTGTCGGGGTGTTCCCCCCCCCAGTTAACACATACAAATAGTGTTCACAATCAATACTTTAGCTCTGCAACAAAGTTGGACAATGAAAATAGAACACAGCCCCCTTGGGTTATAACACCTGTGCTTTTCAATCTTTTTTTTGTGGGGGGGGGGTTTCCAGAAGGTCTGATGGCCCCTGAAGCTTTATGGAAAGGAGGAAAAGAGAGGGATGGATGGGGAAGAAGGGATGAACATATAGCATAGAAAAGTAGAGTTGGAAGGGGCCTTGGAGGTCTTCTGGTCCAATCCCCTGCTCAAACAGGAGAATCTACACCATTTCAGAGTGTAGGAAGTTAAAACTCACCCCTCTCCTAGCAAATGACATACTTTAGGAAACATTAAAAGGGCGGAATATTTCCCCCTAAAGACGAGGAAGATACTCAGCTGCTTCCCACCTTTGTCAATGGGCCATTAAGGCCTGAACCAGTCTATTCTACATAACAAAGACCTCCCTCCTTCGGGCAGAGCCATAATAGGAATCCCAAAGCCCTTTCATTACATCATCACCCAGCAAGGCTCAACCAAGCTGGGGACTCAGAAACACAACCTACAAAGTTACCCCTGCATGGCCCCATGGGAGTCTGAAAACCAATCAGAATACAAGTTCAAATTCAAAAGCCCAGAGAGGGTATAAAACTCAGGGACTCTCAGCATCTCTTCCCTTTTTCATTCTTCTTCACCCAACATCTTCAAGGGATGGGAAGATGCCTTTTCCCCACAGGACCTCAAACCGTGTGGTCCTGTCCACCATTAAAAAAAATAAAAATCTTTCCAAGCAGTCTCTGGAAAGCCTGTTTGCAGAGTCTTTCCCCGCACTTGGAATTAAACCCAGAAGGACATTTCTTCCAATAAAATAAACGGCTGTCCAATCTCTACTTGAAAACTTTCAATGATGGATGGAGCACCCACAACTCCTGGAGGCAAGTTGTTCTACTGATTAGTTGTTCTCCCTGTCAGGAAATTTCTTCTTCATTCTAGGTTGGTTCTCTCCTTGATTTCTCTCCGTACATTCCATCTTGTTCTGTCTCCAGGTGCTCTGGAAGCAGTGGTGGGATTCAGCCAATTGGCACCTATTCGGGAGAACCAGTTGTCAACTTTCTAAGCAGTCCGGAGAACCGGTGGTTGGAAGAAATCTCCTTTTGGTTTTTTTCCCACTTTACAGGGCTAATCCTGTAAGGAAGGCAAGAAGGAAACATTCAGGTGTTGTTTCTAGCCTAATCTTTACAGAAGCTTACAGAAACTGCCTCTCTGTTAACCCTTATTACATTGCAACAGCTAAGGCGAAGCACCCATCGATGTGAGTGATGATGAGTTGGCCACACTCATCCAATCACATGACCACTGAGCCCCACCTACCCATCTGGTCATTAGGGCAGAGAACCAGTTGTTAAATTATTTGAATCCCACCCCTGTTTGGAAGGTAGCTTCACCCTCTATCCTTTGAGGCAGCCCCTTAGATGTTGGAGCACCACACTCATGCCATGTCCTGTTGAGTTGGTTTGGTTATGCAGAGGAAACGAATGATGTGTCAGGCCTGCAGCCATATTTCTCTTGGATATTTGGCCTGCCACACTTTCTATTATTATTCTACTATGCCTTTTTCTATTGTGGGAAAATGGGAGGGGGGATTGTATGGAGTTAGATGCTATGTAGCCAAAACAAAATTATTTCTAGAAAGCCAAGGTCATCCTATGTCTCTGCACCTCTGCACCTGACCGGAACTGGATGGGTGGAACTGCCAGCATGGCAGTGGGAGATTGGAACATGTGATGGATTTGTGGGTGTGGGGCAAGATCTCGAACTTTCAACTAAGTTGGGAAAACCTGGAAGCTTTCAGATTCGGGTTTTCCCAGATGTGCCAACATGGCTCTCTTAATAAATTGGAACTTTAAGCAACACTCTGCCTTGGACTCTGATTTACTTTTGGATGCTATTTGGAACCCTGATAAGAGGACTGAATCACAAAACAAATGTATATAGAGGAGGTATATATAAATAGCAATAGCTCTTAGACTTATATACCGTTTCACAGTGCTTTACAGCCCTCTCTACATGGTTTCCAGAGTTTCCAGGACCTTGCCCCCAACATCCTGGATCCTCATTTTACCCACCTCAGAAGGATGGAAGGCTGAGTCAACCTTGAGTCTGGCGAGATTCAAACTGCCAAATTGCTGGCAGCCGGCAGCCAGCAGAAATAGCCTGCAATAGTGCATTCTAACCATTGCACCACAACTCAGAGATAGAAATAGATAGATGATAGATAGATAGATGATAGATAGATAGATAGATAGATAGATAGATAGATAGATAGATAAGATAGATAGATAGATAGATAGATAGATAGATAGATAGATAGATAGATAGATAGATAGATAGATAGAAAGAAGGAAAGAAAGAAAGAAAGAAAGAAAGAAAGAAAGAAAGAAAGAAAGAAAGAAAGAAAGAAAAGAAAGAGGTAGACAGACAGACAGACAGAGTGGATGGATGGATGGATGGATGGAGGGACAGAGACAGAGACAGAGACAGAGACAGAGACAGAGACAGAGACAGAGACAGAGACAGAGAGACAGGGAAGATAGGGGAGGATGAATGGATGGATGCTAGACAGAGAGAAGTTAGCAATAGCCCTTAGACTTATATACCACTTCACAGTGTTTTACAGCCCTCTCTAAGCAGTTTAGAGTCAGCATATTGCCCCCAACAATTTGAGTCCTCATTTTACCCACCTCGGAGGGATGGAAAGCTGAGTCAACCTTGAGCTGGTCAGGATCAAACTGCCAAATTGCTGGCAGTCAGCAGTAGGAGCCTGCAATACTGCATTCTAACCACTATGCCACCACAGCTCTTAGTCTGAAAGGAAGGATAAAACTGGGGGTGGGGAGTGGAGAATGGGATGGGATGGACAACCTCAAAAAGAAAGGGGAGGATGAGGGAAGTTGGCAGTTCATTTGGTAACAGATTTATCTTGCTATCTAAAGCAACACTTATCAGAGATCTCATAAACTATTTTAGAATGAACAATAGAGAAAGCGATCATCGCCTTCATTTCACACTGACCATTTCTTCCTTGAAATACAGATTTAAGGTTCTTGCCAGGAAAGTAAAGAAGAAGTTATGGAGTTAAGACAGAGTGAGTGATCAGCGTGCCATTATTTTTCCAAATGTTAGAGGCGCGGGGAGCTGCATAAAACGTGCAAGAATTATTAAGTATCTAAAACATTTTAATCCATTCACAGTCATGTCGCAAGAATCATACACCCTAGACAAGTAGAATGATAAATATTTTGGTAATGTTTTTTTTCTGTGTGCCAACCTCCAATAAATCAAGAGGTGTCGCTATTCTTTGTAAAGATTATCTAAATTTTAAAATAGGGAAGATCTTTTTTTTTTAAAAAAATAGAGATGGCAGTTTATTTATTGCGTTTTTGAGGGGAAGTTAGATCATAAAATCATAACCTTAAGGTTTAGCATATGCTCTCAATCAGGACCACATTATATCTATAAAAAGCTTGTGAAAAACATGCACCAATTCGCGGCAGAAAATTTAGTTTTTGGAGGTGGTTTTAGGAGTGAAAATAGATATAAGTAATAGTCTAGTTCAGGGGTGTCAAACACGAGACCCGGGAGCTGGATCCGGTGAGGGGTGGGTTGCTATAGGTTTGCCCCAGTTTTGGAGAATCCATAGCTAACATTGTGGCTAGAGCCAAGGTGGCGCAGTGGTTAGAGTGCAGTACTGCAGGCCACTTCAGCTGACTGCTATCTGCAGTTCGGCGGTTCAAATCTCACCGGCTCAAAGGTTGACTCAGCCTTCCATCCTTCCGAGGTGGGTAAAATGAGGACCCAGACTGTGGGGGCGATATGCTGACTCTGTAAACTGCTTAGAGAGGGCTGAAAGCCCTATGAAGCAGTATATAAGTCGAACTGCTATTGCTATTTGGAAAAACTCCAAATCCCACCCATGGCTGCCTCCCATCTCCCTTCCCAGGAGTCTACACATGGCCTGTTTTGGATGTGAACTAAGTGCAGGGCCTGTTTGGAGGCTCAGGGAAGGGGGTAAAATGGGGATCCCGGAAGTTCAGGAAGGCCAGAAACAGGCCTGTTTCCCGCCTCCGGAGGGCCTCCGGAGTCTGAAGGAAGCAGTTTTCACCCTCCCAGAGGCTCGAGGAAAGGCTCCGGAGTCTGGGAAAGGTGAAAATGCCTCCATACCCACCGTGGTGCAGGAGGCCAACTAGTCCTGAGAGGTGGCACAGTGGTTAAATGCAGCACTGCAGGCTACTTCAGCTGACTGCAGTTCAGCAGTTCGGCTGTTCAAATCTCACCGGCTCAGGGTTGACTCAGCCTTCCATCCTTCCGAGGTGGGTAAAATGAGGACCCGGATTGTTGTTGGGGGCAATATGCTGACTCTGTAAACCGCTTAGAGAGGGCTGAAAGCCCTATGAAGCGGTATATAAGTCTAACTGCTATTGCTATTGCTAGTCCTGCCCACCATGGCCACGCCCACTAAGCAACCTGGCAGAGAACCCGTTGCTGAAATTTTTGAACCCCACTCCTGGATCCGGCCCATGGGGTATTTAGATCTGGTTCACAGGGATACCCTGGAAATATCAAAGGACCAGCCCGCAGTACTTCTGCAGTGAAAACAGGCTCCTGAGCTCCATTTTTAGCTGCCACAGCCTCCTGAAACTCTTTGCCAGTGAAAACAGAGCTTAGGAGGGCCAGATTGTAGCCAAAACGGAGCCTGGGGGCCCTTTTTTGCTAGCATTGCACTTGGGCCATCACAGGTACCCCTGATATGAATGCCGTCAAGCTGGCCACGCCCAATACAATGTGTAAAGCAACATAATATTAATAACTAGCTAGATACTCACACTCTGTGATTGGGGAGTGCAGAAGAAATCCAGTTCAATCTGGTTCAATCCGTTGGCTCAGTGGTGGTTGGTGACTGAAACACATAAGGGAATATCGCTCCCACCGCCTTGAGTCCGGAAACAGTGCCAGAGGTGGAAGGCGTAGATATTTTAGTGAGGCACTAAAGTTTAGTACCGTAAGGAGCCCCAGATTGCTTCTTGAGTGAAGGAGTGGAATGTCTGCCAGTTTGAGCTGAGGTAGTGGAATGTGAGGGAACTGGCAGTTGGAACAGAGTTCTCTTCAGGTGGGGAGGGGGAGTAGAACTCCTTAGCATCAGAGCCTGTTAATTACTGTATAAGAAATGCTAATGATCTGATGGTCATTTCGAAAAATCCTTTCTTAGCAAGCACCGAGAAGCCAAGAGGAACTATACATGCCAAATCTCAAGTTTGTAGACTTTACGGTTCTGGAGATTTCGTGATGAGTGAGTGGTATTTGGCTTTTGTACAGTATATATAGATAGTATGTGATGAATTAAAATAAAAGTGGGAATAAACAAGATAATAAGAAGGCTAAATAATAATACTATACCCACACTACAGGGATCAATATACAGA
The DNA here is from genome assembly GCF_051295495.1 of Thamnophis sirtalis. Classification (NCBI taxonomy): domain Eukaryota; kingdom Metazoa; phylum Chordata; class Lepidosauria; order Squamata; family Natricidae; genus Thamnophis; species Thamnophis sirtalis. The sequence goes on from NW_028261385.1 coordinate 6,680,344, forward strand.
CATTAGATAGCACTGATGGATTAGACAGTATTCTTTGGGTGGATTTCTTCAAAGATCCGTCAGCTTCTTTTCTTAGCTGTTCCCCATCAACCTATTCTCCAAAGCACCTGAGGGCAGGACAAGAAGTAAGGGGCAGAAGATCAGCAAGGGGAGAACAAACCTAGAATTAAAGAGAAATTTCCTGATGATGAGAACAATTAATCAATGGAATGGCATACATCTAGAAGTTGTGGTCGCTCCATCATTGGAGGTTTTCAAGAAGAGAATGGACAGCCATTTGTCTGGAATGGTATAAGGCAGGGGTAAGATTCAGATGGTTCGAACTGGTTGGGGCGAACTGGATGCTAATTTTACATCTGGTTCACTGAACTGGTACTTCCAAGGACTGGCTGGCCCTGCCCATCCCTCCCCACTCCCAGGAGTCTACATGTGGCCCATTTTGGATGTCAAATAAGTTCAGGGCCCACATAGAGGCTTGGGAGGTTGAAAAATGGGCCCTGGGGAGGCTATTTTAACTTTCTTGGAGTCTTGAGAAAAGCCTCTAGAGCTGGGGGAGGGCAAAAATGTCCCCCCCCCAGTGTGGTGCAGGAGGCCGAGAAGACCACGCCCACCATGTCCATGTCCACCCAGCAACTGGGCCAGTGGTGGGTTCCGGATCCCATTGCAACCAGTATGGTTGCAACAGGCCTGGGCGTCCACTACAGGAATGCGTCCGTGTGTCCTTACCTCTTGCGATGCCTCCGTGACGCTCCTGGTGCTTGACAGAGCATTGCACAAGCACCGTGCACTCCATGCATGTAAGTGCCATAGAGCTCAAATACAGGTAAGGAGCTTGGGTGGGCAGGTGGGCCCTCTGGAACAGTACATGGTGCTCCGGGCAGGTACTGGTATGCCCGTATCATGGTGTACCACTTGCAACCCACCACTGAACCAGCAGAGAACTGGTTGCTAAATTTTTTGAATTCCATCCCTGGTATAAAGTCTCCTGCTTCAGCAGGGGGTCGGACTAGAAGACCTCCAAGGTGCCTTCCAATTCTGTTACTCTATTCATCTGCAACACTAATGTTCGAATGAATCAATATTCTTTCTATCCAATTCCTTCAGAGTCTAAATTTCCCTTCCACAGAGTGTCTCAGGGAATAACATCACTATTCAGTTCTTTGTAGATGTAGACACATGAGCTCATCCGAATATCTTTTCCAGCTTTAATCCTTTGTTTGCTGAGCAACAAATAAGACAAACTGTAAACATTTGTTTTTTTTCCCCATCAAAATTATACAATGCAGCCTACTTTATTAAAAGACTGGGGAGCCTTGTAAACTGTTGTAAAAGGAGAATACATAAGCCAAATGTGTAGGATGAAAAGAGAAAGAGGGAGAGGGAGGAAGAGGGGAGAGGGAGAGAGAGGAGGGGAGAGAGAGAGAAATCTCATAACAAATTAGACATTAACCATATCAGGATAATATGGATTTACTAATGGAATGTAATGGAATTGGATCATCACATATTAATAAACTGTTACACAACAAAAAGGAAATAAAAGAAAATGGGTGTTGGTCCTTACCCGATACGCTCATTTTTTGGTAGCGAGACAGCAGCCAGTCTGGGTATGCTCCGTCCATTAACCAATCGGACTGAGTCTACACTTATGATGTCATCAGGCCCTTGTGGCTCCTCCCCAGTTTCAGATGAAGGAAAACTGTAGACTCAAGTGAGAATTGTGAGCAAAAAGTGAAAGTCCATAGTCACTGTATCTCTCTCTCTCTCCTCCACACAAGGAATCCCCTCGTGTGACCCATGCCAGGGCGGGGCTGGCTGCTGTCTCTACTCTTCCTTGAAAATGAGCTTATCAGGTAAGGACCAATGCCCATTTTCCTGTTATTGTAGAGAGAGCAGCCAGACTGGGACATACCAAAGAATGGGCTGTCCACTAGGGTAGGAAATTGTAAAAAAATAGTCCGTTAGGGCACAAGCACTTGTTGCAACACCCTGTGCTCAAAGGCCGCGTCAATCGACGCATACTTGTCCAACTTGTAATGACTTATGAAGACTGTGGGAGATACACAGGTGGCTTGCCTATCAGACTTCTTCCAAGGTGGCTTGAGTGGACGCCTACTGCCAATTACCTCCACTCGACCAATTAGAGCCCAAAGATTAGGCCTCCTCCGAGTTCCATCAGCTGGTCAATGTCGACTGGCAACCACGCGGAGGAGAGCCTTCTCGGTGGCAGCTCCGACCCTATGGAACGAGCTCCCCGTGGAGATTCGTACCCTCACCACCCTCCAGACCTTCCGCATAGCCCTTAAAACCTGGCTGTCCCGACAGGCCTGGGGCTAAAGACCTTAACCCCACCCGAATTGTATGAATGTTGTGCTTTTAACAATGTATTGTCTTATGTGTTTAAATTGGTTTGTCCTCCCTCCCTTTGAACTGTGAGCCGCCCTGAGTCCCCCCAGGGAAAAGGGCGGCATACAAATAAAATACCTATACCTATACCTATACCAAACCTCAGATGTCGCAGAGCTGCATGTAGAGTGAGCTGTAATGTTTGCAGGGACCTGTATGGATTGAAGTTCATAAGACACTTTAATACAGGCTCTTATCCAGCACCCCAGAGTAGACAATGAAGCCTTGGTACCCAAGACAAAAGGAGATGAAGAGAGCTTCTGAGTGGCGGAACGAGGCGGTGCGGTCAATGTAGATCTCGAGGGCATGACGTACATCAAGAGTGCCCTCGAGATCTACATGCTGGAGATGTGACTGTGCTGATGCTACTTACTTTCATATATGGTGGACTTGTAAAAAGGTTAAAGTATTTTGGATAAAAATGTGGTGGATTATGCAAAATGTTCTTAAAAAAGGATAAAGTTTACCCCTCAGTTATTTTTGTTAGGTATAATTACTGATTGTACAGTTGTAGAGATTAACCTGGTTTTGCATTTAATAACCACAGCTAGATTGTTGGTGGCGCAATACTGGAAGAAGGAAGACTTGCCTACTATTCAAGAATGGACATTGAAAGTAACAAACCTAGCGGAGATGGCTAAAATATCAGCATATCTCAAGGACCATTCAAACGAGAGATATAAACTGGACTGGAGAAGATGGATTGACTATACTCAAAATAAATATGGGACTAAGAAATTTCAGATAGCTTATGACTAAAGAAACAAGGAATGATATAATTTGTTTAGAGCTAGCCTAGCAAGTAGGAGTTAAAGCTCAAATGAAAGATGATACTAACTTTTTTTAAAAGTTTATTTTAGAATGTTTTTGTTAAAGATCTATACCCTGTATTGGTTCTGGGAAGTCGGGTGTGTGTGTGTGTGTGTGTGGAACCAATACTCATTTAATACAAATGTCCAAGTTGCAATGAAAATCAGAGCTGGTTCTACAATTGAAGATGAAGGAGATGTCCTTTATGACAAAAGACCATCCTGACAAAAGCTAATGGATGCTGGAGGATGACCAACATCTGACTTTTGAATACAAATTCAGCCTTCTGATGATCTGGACGATCTCTTTTCATTTGAAGGGGACAATCCAAGTTGGATAACGAAGAAGATAATAACAAACGTCTTACAATAAATTGCTGAGTGGAAGGATTTCCTTGTGACCGTCCTGAGATACAGTGGCAGCAATATTGTTTATTAAGGCAGCCTGAAGAAATTGGGGCTAATGATGTGTTTTAAATAAAACCCATAAATGCTTTTCCCATTTGTAAAAGATTTCAGTAGCCTCTCCATCTTCCTTTGTTTGCTCATTTCAAATTCTACTTGTGAATATTCTTGAATATTTTGACACCAGCCTGTCCATTTTTTAAATTATTATTAGATGTTCATCCTGTTTTTATGACTTTATAAATAACTCAAGAAGAATCAAATCCTCCTCCTTCTGCCTATTTTCCACACCACAAGAATCATGTGAGCTGGTCCAAAATCACTAAACTGGCTTTTTTGCCTAAGGCAGGAGTAGAACTCATGGTCACCTAGTGATTGGCCCAAAGTCACCCAGCCCGCTTTTATGCCTAAGGTGGGACTAGAACTCTCCATCTCCTGGTGATTGGTCCAAATCATCCAGTCAGCTTCCTTGCCGAATGTGGCACTAGAACTCAAGATCTCCTGGTGATTAGTTCCAAGTCACCCAGCTGGATTTCATGCCTAAGGTAGGACTAGAACTCATGGTCACCTGGTGATTAGCCTAAAGTCACCCAGCTGGTTTTCATGCCTAAGGTAGCACTAGAACTCACAGTCTCCTGGTGATTAGCCCCAAGTTAAGTCACCCAGTTGGCTTTCATGCCTAAGGTGGGACTAGAACTCTCCATCTCCTGGTGATTGGTCCAAATCATTCAGTCAGCTTCCTTGCCTAATGTGGCACTAGAACTCAAGATCTCCTGGTGATTAGCCCCAAGTTCACCCAGCTGGATATCATGCCAAGGTGGCACAGTGGTTAGAGTGCAGTACTGCAGGCCACTTCAGCTGACTGTTATATGCAGTTCGGCGGTTCAAATCTCACCGGCTCAAGGTTGACTCAGCCTTCCATCCTTCCGAGGTGGGTGAAATGAGGACCCAGACTGTGGGGGCGATATGCTGACTCTGTAAACCGCTTAGAGAGTTTGAAGCGGTATATAAGTCTAACTGCTATATGCCTAAGGTAGGACTAGAACTCACGGTCTCCTGGTGATTAGCCCCAGGTTAAGTCACCCAGCTGGCTTCCATGCCCAAAGCAGGATTGTGAGTTCTAGTCTCATTTTAGGCATGAAAATGAGCTGGATGAACTTTAACCAGTCTCCTAACAAGGCTTTTGTCAGGAAAAGATGAGAAGGGAGGATAATTAGATACGTTTGGCACCTTAAGGAATTGATACAAGTAATTAAAAAGTGGAAAATGAAGGAATGGATGAATAAATGGATGGATGGGTGGATGAAAATGAATGAATGAATGAATGAATGAATGAATGAATAAATAAATAAATAAATAAATAAATAAATAAATAAATAAATAAATAAATAAATAAATGAACGAACGAACGAACGAACGAACGGATGAATGGATGAATGGATGAATGGATGAATGGATGAATGGATGAATGGATGAATGGATGAGTGAATGAGTGAGTGAATGAGTGAGTGAATGAGTGAGTGAGTGAATGAATTAATGAATGTGTGAATTGCCATATGCGCCAACTTGACTGAAGCCTGAAAAACAGGATTATCATCTTGGTGTCTGAGGATAAACCTCTTGCCTGAAGAAGTCCTAAGAAGCAGGTATGATTTACATGAGGTAGCACAGCTGCCCTCCACCAAAAAACCCTCCATGTTTTCATGGTGGCTGTTGCCACATCTGCAGGCAGTAAATTGTATAGGTTAATCATGCATTGAGTTTAAAAAAGTGTTTTTATTGATCGTGAATCTCCCCACATTAGCTTCAGTAAATGACCCCAGCTCCTATATTGAATTATTGAATCCATATCCCTACAGCAGGCAAATTAGACTTTCCCATACTTAATTTATTAGTTTCTTTCTTTCTTTCTTTCTTTCTTTCTTTCTTTCTTTCTTTCTTTCTTTCCTTCCTTCCTTCCTTCCTTCATCTATCACTCTTGCTTCCTTCCCTTCTTCCTCCCTCCCTCCCTTTCTTTTCCTCCATTCCCTTTCTTTCTTTCTTTCTTTCTTTCTTTCTTTCTTCTATCACTCTTGCTTCATTCCCTTCCTTCCTTTCTCTTCCCTCCTTCCTTTTCCTTCCCTCCTTCTTTCTTTTTCCTTCCTTTCTCTTTTCCTTCCCTTTCTTTCCTCTTTCTTTCTTCCTTTTATTGTGATGTTCCCGTGGTTCGTCCATGAGGCCAATGTGGAGAAAAGACACGGACACGAGTCTTCTCGGGATGGAGCGACCAAGATTGGTGTCTGGAAGCCCCTTTTATTGAGATAGGACAAAGGCAGGAGGAGCAATAGCATGTGATTAAAGACAGCCTGTAAAACTACAATTGCTAATCTACTGCTCAGGGAAGTTCTGTCTATATATGGTCAAATCCTGGGTGTCATTGGTAGGGCACATCTCAGGATGTTATGTTATGAACTATCAGGATGTCATGGAGCACTATCAGGATGTTATGTAGTTTGTTTTTTCCTACGTGGTTCAGCGTGGCTCTGCATGCCCTGTTATCCACTGGGCCATGGGTGACCGCCACACCTACACAAGGAATTATATTACAACATTTTATAACTCTTGCTTCCTTTCTTTCCTTCCTTTCTTTCTCTTCCCTCCTTCTTTTTCCTTCCCTCCTTCTTTCTTTTTCCTTCCTTTCTTTTTTCCTTCCCTTTCTTTCTTTCTTTCTTTCTTCCATCACTCTTGCTTCATTCCCTTCCTTCCTTTCTTTCTCTTCCCTCCTTCTTTTTCCTTCCCTCCTTTTTTCTTTTTTCTTCTTTCATTCTCTTTCTTCCTTTCTTTCTTCTTTCTTTCTTTCCTCCCTTCCTATCTTTTTCTTCCCTCATTTTTTCTTTTTTCTTTTTTCTTTTTTCTTTTTTCTTTTTTCTTTTTTCTTCCTTCCTTCCTTGCTTTCTTCTCTCTCTCTCTCTCTCTCTCTCTCTCTCTCTCTCTCTCTCTCTCTCTCTCTCTCTCTCTCTCTCTCTCTCTCTCTCGCACTCCCTCTCTATGCTAATATTGTCCAAATGGTGGCAATATGCAATAAAGCACTTATGCAGAAGGTAAAAATGTGGCCATAAATAATAATAATAAAAAAAAAATTAAAAGCTCAAACTCCGTGGCCTATAATGCATTTTTCATGACAAAACCTCCCTCCTTTTACCTTTCCCAAGTTGTTAAAATCTCTATAACCCCTTGATGTATGTATATTTCCTTGAGGAAGGTGCACCGTGGCTCGCAGGCAGGGTAAGGAACATGTGATAAGGCAGCTGTAGGGTAACAGCCTGTTTTCCCATAAAAAGACAGAATAAATGGGCACATAAAATTTGGCATAAACTGTCAACGTGGCAGCTATGCTAACTCCAGCTAAGCTCTGCCCTGGAGCTCTTCCTAGCATATGCAGTTTCATTTTTCAAACAATACAGTCGAATTCACAGAGCTCTGGGTCTTGGCAGGGAGGAGGCATTGGGGCTCCTGGATACATCTGTCCCCCAGTGTCCAGCATTTAAGAGATCAAAGTAGGAGAAATATTTGCAGGGGTATTGTGCAGACATAGATAGCAGAGGTTTCGCGAGGTGTCCTGCAACTAAACCAGGCAGACAACTTTCTTTTCCAAACTGCTGAATTGCTACCATCAGGACACAATGGGAATAGGTAGCATCAACTGATATTAATGGGATTGGGGTGGGTGGGATAGAATAGAATAGAATAGAATATATGGGATAGGATGGGGATAGAATAGTATAGGATATATTGAATCGAAGGGAATTTGGTGTAGTAAAGTGGAATGGGGTTCCACCACAAAACCGCAAAGCCCTTATCCGCGCCGACATAAGTGCAGAGGGCAAATCCGTGCCGTTTGAAGCGCTAAGGAAAAACGCGACCCTACCGCAATGACATAATCGCGGAGGGCAAATCCGCGCCTTCCGAAGCACTCAGCACCCTAAACCTAACCCTAAACCTAACCCTAAACCTAACCCTAACCCTAACCCTAACCCTAAACCTAACCCTAAACCTAACCCTAACCCTAACCCTAAACCTAACCCTAAACCTAAACCTAACCCTAAACCTAACCCTAAACTAACCCTAAACCTAACCCTAAACCTAACCCTAAACCTAAACCTAACCCTAAACCTAACCCTAAACCTAACCCTAAACCTAACCCTAAACCTAATCCTAATCCTAACCCTAACCCTAAAGCAAACCCCTAAACCTAATCCTAACCCTTACCTTAATTTAAATCGGCTTTCTGCCGCCGTGCTGTTTTAAAGCGCCCTTCTGTCGCCGCGCTGTTGTCGCGGCGGTGACGTGCGGTGATGACGTTGCGGCTTTAGCGACGCGGTTTTATCACCGCTATTTTGACGAGCGAGGTTTTGTCGTGCCACGGTGGAACGGAACGGCATGGAATGGAGTAGAGTGGAGCTGAACAGAACAAAACAGAACAGAACAGAATAGAAAATATGGAATAGAATAGAATTAGAATTAGAATAGAACAAAACAAAATATAATTCTTTATTGGCCAAGTGTAATTGGACACCACAAAGGAATTTGTCTTTGGTGCAGAAGCTCTCAGTGTACATAAAAAGATAATATACATTCATCAAGAATCATAAGGTAGAACACTTAATGATAGTCACAGGGTACAAATAAGCAATCAGGAAACAATCAATATCAATATAAATCGTAAGGATTCAAGCAACAAAGTTGCAGTCCTGCAGCCATAAGTGGGAGGAGATGCATGATAGGAACGATGAGAAGACTAATAGCAATAGTAATGCAGCCTTAGTGAATAGTTTGAAAGTGATGAGGGAATTATTTGTTTAACAGAATGAGGGCATTTGGGGAAAAAAAAAACTGTTCTTGTGTCTAGTTGTCTTGATGTCCAGTGCCCTATAATGTCGTTTTGAGGGTGGGAGTTGAAACAATTTATGTCCAGGATGCGAGGGGTCTGTAGATATTTTCACAGCCCTCTTTTTGACTCCTGCAGTGTCCCAGGTCCTCCATGGAAGGCAGGTTGGTAGCAATTGTTTTTTCCTGCAGTTCTAATTATCCTCTGAAGTCTGTGTCTGTCTTGTTGGATAGAATAGAATAGAAAGAATAGAATAGAATAGAATAGAACAGAACAGAATAGAACAGAATAGAACAGAATAGGAGGAGAGTGGTGTATTAAATAAGTTGTGAGGAAAATAGGTAGAGGATGGAGTATTGAATGTTGTGAGGAACTTATTCTCTTCTCTTCTCCCTTCTCTTGTTTATAAAAAAAGAATTAAGGCGAGATATCAATAAAACAGAACCCCAAATGAACACAGTTACAGAAAGTTCTTGTGAGTGTTTCTGTGTGCATCTCTCTCTCTCTCTCTCTCTCTCTCTCTCTCTCTCTCTCTCTCTCTCTCTCTCTCTCTCTCTCTGTGTGTGTGTGTGTGTGTGTGTGTGTGTGTGTGTGATAGGTGGGTTCCTACCAGTTTGCAACCTATTCGGTAGAACTGGTTCGTCAAATCTACCAAACTGGTTAGAAGAGTTCCACCAGTGGACCCGGAAAGCAGGCCACACCTACAGAAGAGGTTCCAAAATTTTTTGAAACCCACCACTGCTACAAACACACACACACAGAGACACACACACACACACACACACACACACAGACAGACAGACAGACAGACTGACACAGAGAGGGAGAGAAAGAAAAAAAAAGGAAGAAATAAATAAAAAAGAAAGAAAAAGAGTGAGAGAGATAAAAAAAGAAAAAAAGGGACAGAGAGACAAAAGGAAGGAGAGAGAGGAGAGAGAGAGAGAGAGAGAGAGAGAGAGAGAAAGAAAGAAAAGAAAGAAAGAAAGAAAGAAAACGCAAGGCCAGCAAGCCACTCCCACAAAGGAAGCCACACCCACAGAGTAGGTTCCAAAAAATTTTGAAACCCACCACTGGTGTGTGTGTGTGTCTGTGTGTGTGTGTGTGTAAAACAGTGTATAAAAATCCTGGGCAGGGGAAGAATGACAGTTGAGACTTGCAGAACTGTCGCATGTAAAGGTTAGCTTTTCACATTGTTTGGAAAGGTTTTAGAGAGACTTTTTCCGCCCGCACCAAGGGAGTCAAGGAAATGACCTTTTCAATGTTCTGGGTATTGTTTATTTTGATTTTGGGGAACGCCGGGTGTACTTGGGGATGTATGGGGGTGGGGGAGACAGGAGAAGCCTTTTGAGCTTGACATGGGGCTTGGTCTGGCTCCAGTTGCCATGTAGCTCTGATTTCCACCGGAGAAGGTGTGTGTTTCTGAGGCATTTGCGACTCAACCCAAAGGACGGAAAATCGGTTTGGGCTGCCTGTGTGTTAAAGAATGCCATCTGCTCTCTTCTTTTATTGTTTCCAACTTTGCTCCCCTGCACAATTCCACCCACCCCCCTTTTTTAAAAAAACTCCAGAGTTAATTCAATTTAAACCTTTATTGAATGCTTAGCAAATGAAAAAGAAAGAAAGAAATATAGTAGAGAGATGGGAGGGAGGGAGGAAAGGAAGAAGAGGAAGGCTTGCTCAGTGCTTTGTCATAAAGCTCTAATGTGAGTCATTTTTTCCCCTTAATAAAGAAAGATTCTATGACATTGCTACTGAAACATATGGAAAGGTATATTCCGTGTAATCTTTCTCAATTAAAGGGAAAAAAATGTCAAATTAGCACTTTATTATAAAGCACTGAGCTTGCTTTTAATTCTTTCCTTTCCTTTCCTTTCCTTTCCTTTCTTCTCCTCTCCTTTCCTTTTTCCTCCATCCCGCCTGCCTCCCTGCTTCCTCCCTTCTCCAGCTATTCTCCCTTTCTTCCTTTCTTTCTTCTTTCCTTCCTTCCTTCCATTCCCAGCTATTCTTCCTTCCTTCCTTCCTCCCTCCCTGCCTTCCACTCTCCCTTCTCTAGCTATTCTTTTTTCTCCCTTTCTGCCTCCCTCCCTCCCTTCTTCCTCCCTCCCTTCTTTAGCTTTCCTTCTTCCCTTCCTGTCTCCCTCCCCACCTCCCTTCCCCAGCTATCCTTCCTTCTTTCCTTCCCCAGATATCCTTCCTTCCTTCCTTACTCCCTTCCCCAGCTATCCTTCCTTTTTTCCTTCCCCAGATATCCTTCCTTCCTCCCTCCCTCCCTCCCTTCCTTCTTCCTCCTTCCATCCTTCCCTTCCTGCCTCCCTCCCTCTCTTCTCCAGCTATTCCTTCTTTCTTCCTTCCCTCTTCCTCCCTCCCTTCCTCCCTCCCTTCTTCAGCCCTTCCTTCCTTCCTTCCTTCCTCCATCCCACCCTTCCCCAGCTATTCCTTCTTCCTTCCTTCCCTCTTCCTCCCTCCCTTCCTCCCTCCCTTCTTCAGCCCTTCCTTCCTTCCTTCATCCCACCCTTCCCCAGCTATTCTTCCTCCCTCCCTCCCTTCTCCAGCTATTCTCCCTCCCTCCCTTCCTTCCCTCCTCAAGGCGGACATTGTCGTTCAGCTATTGACTTGTCTTCTTGCTTCTCCTTCTTCTCGGTTTTCCCAACATAGGATAATCCCGTTTTCTCTGTTCCGGTCTGAAGAAATGATGGAGCTATATCTTCACCAGCTGCCATGGAGACCTTCCTTTGGAACCCCAGGCTACAGGAAAAAAAAGGACTCCTGAGCAAACACATAATATTCAATACCGCTGAATGGCTGCTAGTGGAAGCCAAGTCCCCCCCCTCCCCCCCCCGCACTCCTATCCTTTTGTGTATCATAATATAGGTCATCATTCCGTCTGGCTTGAAATACAGATATATTTTTTTTTACATTGCCCTAATTAGAAAGCCGTTTAAAAACCCATATTGGTCATTCCGAGTAACTTTTGCACTCCCCTTTTTCCTTTTTTTTTAAAAAAAAATATATGCGGTGGCATCTGCAACCACTGTGTAACTAAAAACTAATAACTTCTTTTTTAATTAGTTGAATGCATGGTTCTGTGCTCTAACCTCTTCATTGTTCTCTCTCCAATCTAATACAGTTATTAAGTCCTGATTTCTCCTCGCGGGTTTTAAAATACTGTCTCTTTCTCGCTCTCTCCCTCCCTCCCTCTCTCCCCTAATACACTGGTCCTGGCAAAATTGCATCCAATAAAAAAGAGGGGGGAAAAAAAGAAATGTCTAAAGGTGATTTGAAACACAGTGTGAGCAATGCTGGCTTTATTCAGCCATTTATTTTCAAGAGGCATTATCAGGTGCTCTGTGTGTGTGTGTGTGTGTCTGTGTGAATATCAAAACCTTTGGTGTTTCTGTACTGGAAGAGAAAAGAAATGGAGATTCTAAAAGGAAAGGATCCATTTTTTTTTGCTCGTTTCTTTGATTGCTCCAAAGAATATAAATTTTTAAAAGCTCATCACTTCTAAGGCCCGGGGGGGTTTGCTTTGGGTCAAAAGAGAGTGAAAGGATTATGAATTAGACCCAAGTTGATTTGAGGGGCCTGCCACAAAGAAGAGAGGATCAATGTATGGGGTATATCTAGTCTAATGAAAAGAAGGACTAGGGGAGACATGATAGCAGTGTTCCAATATTTTGAAGGGCTGCCATAAAGAAGAGGGGGGTCAAATTATTCTCCAAAGCACCGGAGGGCAAGACAAGAAGCAATGGATGGTAGCTAACCAAGGAGAGAAGCAACCTGGAATTAAGGAGAAGCTCCTAATAGTGAGGACAATTAACCAGTGGAACAGCTTGCCACCAGAAGTTGTGGGTGCTCCAACACTGGAGGTTTTCAAGAAGAAACTGGGCAGCCACCCATCTCAAATGTTACGGGTAGCCTTGTTTGAGCAGGGGGTTGGACTAGAAAACCTCCAAGGTCCCTCCCAACTCTGTTTTCTGTTATCATGCATTCTTATTATTAAGAGCCGAGGTGGCGCAGTGGTTAGGGTGCAGTACTGCAGGCCACTTCAGCTGACTGTTATCTGCAGTTCAGCGGTTCTAATCTCACCGGCTCAAGGTTGACTCAGCCTTCCATCCTTCCGAGGTGGGTGAAATGAGGACCCAGACCGTGGGGGGCGATATGCTGACTCTGTAAACCGCTTAGAGAGGGCTGAAAGCCCTATGAAGCGGTATATAAGTCTAACTGCTATTGCTATTGCTATTAACCTTAATGCTAATAGCATTATTTTACTCCAGAAAGCTTCATAAGTGGTAGAAGGGAATTTATGTTTATGTTTGTTTATGTTTTATTTCATTTGTATGTGGTGGGGCCTGTGGAGACAAGGAGGAGGACTGTGAAGTCCTTGGTACTCTGTGAGCTGGGTGGTTTTCTTTCAGATGCTTCGTGACCCAGCTAGGTAACATCATCCATGCTAGAAGGAAGTGGGGTTGTGGAGAGGAGGAGGAGAAAGAGGAGAAGGAGAGAAGGAGGAGGAGAAGGAGGACTTTGGGGTCCTTGATACTTTGTGATCTTGGTGGTTTTCTTGCAGATGTTTCATGGCCCAACTAGGCAACATCATCCATGCTAGAAGGAAGTGGGGTTTGTGGAGAGGAGGAGGAGGAGAAAGAGGAGAAGGAGGAGAAGGAGGACTGTGGGGTCCTTGATACTTTGTGATCTTGGTGGTTTTCTTGCAGATGTTTCATGGCCCAACTAGGCAACATCATCCATGCTAGAAGGAAGTGGGGTTTGTGGAGAGGAGGAGGAGGAGGAGGAGGAGGAGGAGGAGGAGGAGGAGGAGGAGGAGGAGGAGGAGGAGGAGGAGAAAGAGGAGAAGGAGGAGAAGGAGGAGAAGGAGGACTGTGGGGTCCTTGGTACTTTGTGATCTTGGTGGTTTTCTTGCAGATGTTTCATGGCCCAACTAGGCAACATCATCCATGCTAGAAGGAAGTGGGGTTTGTGGAGAGGAGGAGGAGGAGGAGGAAGAGAAGTAGAAGGCGAAGGAGAAGGAGAAGGAGGACTGGTGGTGGTCCTTGGTACTTTGTGATCTTGGTGGTTTTCTTGCAGATGTTTCATGGCCCAGCTAGGCAACATCATCCATGCTAGAAGGAAGTGGGGTTTGTGGAGAGGAGGAGGAGGAGGAGGAAGAGAAGTAGAAGGCGAAGGAGAAGGAGAAGGAGGACTGTGGTGGTCCTTGGTACTTTGTGATCTTGGTGGTTTTCTTGCAGATGTTTCATGGCCCAACTAGGCAAAATCATCCATGCTAGAAGGAAGTGGGGTTTGTGGAGAGGAGGAGGAGGAGGAGGAAGAGAAGTAGAAGGCGAAGGAGAAGGAGAAGGAGGACTGTGGTGGTCCTTGGTACTTTGTGATCTTGGTGGTTTTCTTGCAGATGTTTCATGGCCCAGCTAGGCAACATCATCCATGCTAGAAGGAAGTGGGGTTTGTGGAGAGGAGGAGGAGGAGGAGGGGAGGAGGAGGAGGAGGAGGACTGTGGGGTCCTTAGTACTTTGTGATCTTGGTGGTTTTCTTGCAGATGTTTCATGACCCAGCTAGGCAACATCATCCATACTAGAAGGAAATGGGGTTTGTGGAGAGGAGGAGAAGGAGGAGAAGGAGGAGAAGGAGGACTGTGGGTCCTTGGTACTTTGTGATCTTGGTGGTTTTCTTGCAGATGTTTCATGGCCCAACTAGGCAACATCATCCATGCTAGAAGGAAGTGGGGTTTGTGGAGAGGAGGAGGAGGAGAAAGAGGAGAAGGAGGAGAAGGAGGACTGTGGGGGTCCTTGATACTTTGTGATCTTGGTGGTTTTCTTGCAGATGTTTTATGGGCTAGCTAGGCAACATCATTCATGCTAGAAGGAAGTGGGGTTTTGTGGAGAGGAGGAGGAGGAGGAGAAGGAGGGAGGACTGTGGAGTCCTTGATATTCTGTGAGCTTGGTGGTTTTCTTGCAGACATTTCATGGCCTCGCTAGGTAACATCATCAGTGCTAGTGGGGAGTGGGGTTTGCTCTCAGAGTAAACAAGAGCAAATTTGTACTCCTTACTCACACTGATGACGTTACCCAGTTTTGAATGATGAAACGTCTGCAAGAAAACAACCAAGCGCCGAGAGCACCGGAGACCTCTCATGCAGAACATCACTCATCTTAAATGCCCTGGATGGCTTGGTCTCCAAAAGGCCCTTGTGAACTTTTGATCTATTGAGAAGCTGATCTTTCAACCTACCATTAAGGCTCCAGTTATGACATGCAGAGAATAATCAGCTTGTAAAAGCAAAGGCTGCCCGGAGCTATTCCAGCTCAAGCTGTGATCTGCTGTTTTTTATTTTATTGATTGATTGATTTTATTTTATTTAAAACATTTATATAGCCACCCATTTTTCAACCAGCTCCGGGCAGCTGCTCATCAAAAACTAGAAGATGTATAAAATCATTTTTTTAAAAAAAACTATAAGTTTCCAACCAGAGGGCGGAGGCGGGGGACATAAAACATTGAAACCACCAAAAGCTGGTGCTAATCCATATCAATCTGCCATCCTCTGATCTTCTCCCAACACTTGTGGGAAAAGCTAGTTTTTTTTAAAGAGCCAAGGTGGCGCAGTAGTTAAATGCAGCACTGCAGGCTACTGCTAGATCAGCAGGTCAGCGGTTCAAATCTCACCGGCTCAGGGTTGACTCAGCCTTCCATCCTTCCGAGGTGGGTAAAATGAGGACCCAGATTGTTGTTGGAGGCAATATGCTGACTCTGTAAACCGCTTAGAGAGGGCTGAAAGGCCTATGAAGCGGTATATAAGTCTACTGCTATTGCTATTGCTATTTTTCCCAAAAGTCCATTTTTTTTCCAAAAGGAAAAGTGGGTTTTGTTTTTGTTCCAAGACATTTTGCTGCTCATCCAGGAAGCTTCTTCAGTTCTGACTGAAAGGTAGAAGATGAAGGATTTATATTCCTTGCAGTGAATCTGGTTGTTCATAAGTAGAGTAGAATGAGCGGGAAAGGGGCCTTAGAGGTCTTCTAGCTCGAGCCCCCTGCTCAAGCAGGAGAACTACACCATTTCAGAGAAGTGATTGTCTAGACCAGTGATGGTGAACCTTTTTGGAACCGAGTGCCAAAAAGGTCGCACGGAAACGGCACACGTTCACACATGCTCTTGCTGGGGCCATGCTCCAGAAAATCAAAACTTTTGGGGTCCTAGCGCACATGCGCATCCTACAATCAGCTGGCCAGCACGCATGTGCAGGCTGTCAGCGTTCCAAATACCATGCAGAATTAAATCAGAGTCGAAGGCAAAACTATGCTTAAAGTTCCAATTTAATAAGACAGGCATGTTGGCATCATGCTGTGGGATTCCAACTCTGGAAGTTACATCAGAATCCCACCCAGTTAAAAGTTCATGGTCTTGTCCCCACACCCACAAATTCATCACATGGTCCAATCTTCTCCTTCCACGCTGACATCTCCACCCAGCTGCTTCCGGTCAGGTGTGAAAGTGCGGAGACAAAGGATGACCTTGGCTTCTAGTAAAGAATGAAAAACAATGCATTCCACAATCCTACTCCTTTTATTCCCCCTCCCATCGACTATACTAAAGAAACAGCATAATGAAATAAGAGAAAGTGTGGCAGGCTAAAATTCCAAAAGGAATATAAATGCAGGCCTGACACAGGGTTGTTTTCAGCACTGCTATGCCCTTGAACAGACCATGCTCTGGAAAATCCAAACTTCTGGGGTCTGGTGTGCATGCACATCCGACAATCAGCTGGCCATTGGGCATGCACATACTGGTTTTCGACATTGCCACATGCGTGAAGGACAGCTGATTGTCACACACACATGCATGCCAGAAACCTGGGAAGACAAATAGGCAAGGCAATGTGGCTTCCCATGCCACCTTGGGCACCTGTGCCACAGGTTCACCATCACAGATGTAGACTCTTCTTGAAAGCCCCCAGTGTTGGAGAACTCACAACTTCTGAAGGCAACTTCTGTCCCACTGGTTAATTGTCTTCCCTGTTTGGAAGTTTCTCCTTAATTTCAGGTTGCTTATCTCCTTGATGAGTTCCCATCCATTGTTTCTTGTCCTGCCTTCTGGTTCTTTGGAGAATAATTTGACCCCCTCTTCTTTGTGGCAGCCCCTCAAATACTGGAATACTGCTATCATGTCACCCCTCATTCTTCCTTTCTTGACTGTAGACTTGCCAAAGCCAAGTCCTGCAGCCCTTCTCCATACGGTTTAGTCTCCAGGCCTTTGATCATCTTAGTTGCTCTTCTCTGAACTTTTTCCAAAGTCTCAATGTCTTTTTTTTTGTCATGTGGGGACAAAAACTGGACATGGTGGCTCAGGGGCTAAGACGCTAAGCTTGTCGATCAGAAAGGTTGGCAGTTCGGTGGTTCGAATCCCTAGTGCTGTGTAACAGAGTGAGCTCCCGTTACCTGTCCCAGCTTCTGCCAACCTAGCCGTTCGAAAGCACGTAAAAAATGCAAGTAGAAAAATAGGGACCATCTTTGGTGGGAAGATAACAGCGTTCTGCATGCCTTTGGCATTTAGTCATGCCGGCCACATGACTACAGAGATGTTTTCCGACAACTCTGGGTCTTCAGCTTTGAAACGGAGATGAGCACTGCCCCCTAGAGTTGGGAACGACTAGCACATATCTGCATGGGCAACGGTTACCTTTACCTTACTAATCCTTCATGTGATCTTGAGTCTATGCCTCAGTTTATACAATGCAGGGTTTTATTAGCTTTTTTGGCTGCTGCTGCACACGGCTGGCTCATATTCAAGTAATTGTCCAATAGGACTCCATGGTCCCTCTCACAGATTCTGTTTTTGAGCCTGGTCTCCCCTAATCTGTACTTATATACCTTTGATTTTTTTTTTCCTGCCTAAATGTAAAACTTTGCTTTTCTCAACATTAAAATTCACCTTGTTGTTCAAGTCTGTCAAGTTCTTTTTGGATCCTTGAAACTTGTCTTCTGGGGCATTGGCAATTCCTGCCAGTTAAGGCCACTTGGAGGTTTATCTCTGTCCTCAAGGTAACTTGAATAGGTGTGTGAACTTCCTTAGAACTGTTAAATGGACTGCCATATTTGTTAGGAATATAATCTAACGGCTGGGTTGGCAATGTATAAATCATGTAACAATGCTATACCTGTTTCTTTAAATCATACTGTAAAATGTGATTGGTTGCTGTTTCCTCAATTGGCCATAAGAGGGAGCCAGAATGACTGTTAGCTCTCTTTTTGTTAGATGCTGGGCTGATCTGATCTGAGTGTTTTTGGAAGTTGGCTGTTAGAAAGTGCAGTGAGCTATTGTAAGTTTTGCAACTGCTAGCAAACTTTGAGTACTGGACTGTTTGTATGATTATGGATTATGTTATTTGGATTATCCCTTAACTGAAAGACGTTGATGACTGACTGTCTTATCCAAGTATGACTTGGACTGTTTGATGGACTCTGATACCTCTATTTCCACAAAAGTAAAAGCCTACTTAAACTGCAGTTTCTCTGTATGCTGGTTTGTGTGTTCTCCAACACAACTCTCACAATGCTTCTCTGAATGTACTCGCTCTCCCAACGGGGAGCTTACATAACAGTATTTTTCAGAGTATAAGATGCACTGGAATATAAGACGCACCAATTTTTTTTAAAAAAAGCTTTTGTACTCTGCAGACCTCCCAAACCCTCTGCAGGTCTCTTTTTTTGCCCAAAAAAGGAGCACGCATAGCCTTTAAGAGGCTTGTAAAATGCTCCTGGCAGTGGGGGAGGGGGCAAAAATGAGCAAAGAAATGGCCCATTTTTCACTCGTTTTTGCCCTCCCCAGCCCACAGGAGCATTTTACAGGCCTCCCAAATCGTCTGCACGTCCATTTTTGAGAAAGGGGTATAGTTTGGGGAGGCCAAAAATGCTGTATTCAGTGTATAAGATGCACCCAGATTTTCACCCTCTTTTTTGGGGAGAAGGTGCGTCTTATACTCCGAAAAATACGGTATTGTAAACAGGAGGTGGGTGATGTCATATCCCTCCCCTCTGTTGAGAGATGGCTGTTTAATTTTCATGTAGATGGATTCTTTGATTTCTCTTTCAAACCAGCAGTTTTCCCTATCTAGAATATGGACTTTTCTGTCTTGAAAAGGGTGACCTTTGTGTTTCAAATGCAGATGGACTGCTGAATCTTGTCCTGGTCAAGATTCCACCCATTCAGTCAGAACTGAAGACGCTTCTTGGTTGAGAAGCAAAATGTCTTTGAATCACTGCAATTGTCTTTTGGGGGGAAAAAACACCTTTTGGAGTAACCAGGACCTGGATGACTGAGAATTTTCATAGACATTTTTAAACCTTTACGGAAGACTAAAATAGTATTAGTATTCTTCTCATCCTTCCTAGTACCTATTTCTTCCCACTTATGACTATAACAACGTTGCTT
>NW_028261385.1:6699467-6784467 GCF_051295495.1 Thamnophis sirtalis
CTGTGGTGAGTTGGTTGTGGGTATTTGGCTGTGGCGAATTGACCATTACAAGTTGGCCATGGTGAGTTGGCTGTGGTGAGTTGGACATGGTGAGATGGCTATGGTGAGTTGGCTGTGGTGAGTTGGACATGGTGAGTTGGCTGTGGTGAGTTGACCATGGTGAGTTGGCCATGGTCAGTTGACTGAGGTGTGTTGGCCATGGTGACATGGCTGTGGTGAGTTGGTGAGATGGCTATGGTGAGTTGGCTGAGGTGTGTTGGCCATGGTGAGATGGCTGTGGTGAGTTAACCATAGTGAGATGACTGTGGTGAGTTGGTTGTGGCTATTTTGCTGTGGTAAGTTGGCCATGATGAGTTGGCTGTGGTGAGTTGGCCACAGCAAGTTGGCCCTGGCAAGTTGACTGTGGCAAATTGTCATAGAACCCCCCAAAGAAATGGGATAGACAGATGTTGATGTTTGATGGTGTTTAAAAAGATTTTCACAGAATATAAGCTGTTCCAAGCCAAGCAGCCTTTTGCAATTGAGTGATAGGAATGTTATCAATGCTGATGGCATTCAAGTGGTGTTCCAGATGTTTTGGGATTGCACCCAAGGCACCTATCACTATTGGCCTTAATAGTAGCAGCTGCAGAACTTCCTTAGCTTATGATAGTGTAGAATAATCAGATCTGACATGCAAAGCTTTCTGTGTCTCAAATATTGATGTATAAGGTCATATAATGGCATGCTTCACATCCCAGTTGAACCACAGAAGCTATTACGTGGAAATTATTTCCTAAATACAGACACAGTCTTCTGCTTCGTGGAAAGAAGAGAACAATTTTTTAAAAAAAAAAATGGATGGTAGAAAAGCTGTAGACTTAACTGGGAAGTAAAAATCCAAACAAAATCTTTCCAAATCATTTCCATATTATTAATAGGAGAATGGCAAGTCTATGTTTGCAAAGTCATCAGAAGTTGAGTTTGACTTGACCTATTTTTAGCAATAGCAATAGCAGTTAGACATATACCGCTTCATAGGGCTTTCAGCCCTCTCTAAGCGGTTTACAGAGTCAGCATATCACCCCCCACAGTCTGGGTCCTCATTTCACCCACTTCGGAAGGATGGAAGGCTGAGTTAACCTTGAGCCGGTGAGATTAGAACTGCTGAACTGCAGATAACAGTCAGCTGAAGTGGCCTTCAGTACTGCACCCTAACCACTGCGCCATCTTGGCTCTTTATTTCTTTACAAAATAAACGAATGGACAGGTGAACAAAGTGTACACAGTTAAGATGACCTTGATGGCAACCATTGTTAGTAAGGAAAAAGGGGCTGAAGTAATTTTTTTTTTTAAGATTGGATAACATTTGGAAGGTGCTCAGATTTAAAACTCACTAACTCACTAGCATATAAGAAGAGGAAGGAGATCCAGCAAAAACACAGATGTTCAAGTGGTTCTCCTTACAGGCAATCCCAACAGAAATAGATTTTTGCTTTCTTTCTTCTTAAGATGAGTAGCAGAATAAGAGAGTTGGAAGGGACCTTAGAGGTCTCCTAGTCCAACCCCTTGCTTAAGCGGGAGACCCTAGGGCTGCATTAATAGAGGGATGCAATCAAGATCACGTGAAGTATAATGACTTCGTAAGACTACACTTGGAGTATCGATCAAGCAGAATAGAGCTGGAAGGGACCTTGAAGGTCTTCTAGTCCAACCCCCTATTCAAGCAGGAGACTCTATACCATTTCAGATAGATGGCTGTATCCATTGTCACCGCAATGTAAAAAAAAAATGCTCGGACTCTAGAAAGGGTGCAGAGAAGAGCAACAAAGATGATTAGGGGATTGGAGGCTAAAACATATGAGGAATGGTTGCAGGAACTGGGTATGTCTAGTTTAATGAAAAGAAGGACTAGGGAAGACATGATAGCAGTCTTCCTATATCTCCGAGGCTTCCACAAAGAAGAGGGAGTCAACCTATTTTCCAAAGCACTTGAAGGCAAGACAAGAAGCAATGGGTAGACACTAACCAAGGAGAGAAGCAACTAAGAAATAAAGAGAATTTTCCTGCTGATTAGAACAGTCAGTTAGTGGAACAATTTGTCTCCAGAAATTTGGGTGCTCCAACATTGGAGGTTTTTAAGAAGAGATTGGACAGCCATTTGTCTGAGATGCTATAGAGTTTCCTGCTTGAGTAGGGTTTTGGATTAGAAGAACTCCAAGGTCCCTTTCAAATCTCTTATTCTGTTATTCGGTAAAGTTTAGTCTGTCTAGCCTGCCTACTTGACCTATCTTGAGTTAAATTCAACTCCTTGGGCATCTCCAGAGTTTCCTTGAAAGTAAGAAAGTAGCATGATACTGCCTTCTTCTGTTATATTTTATAAAACTATTTTAGCTTGCGTATACCTTTGAGATGTTCAAGGGCATCCCATCCTAATACCAATAACTTTCATGACACTTAGCATTGTAGATAGCCAATGTCAGTTAAATACTGCCATAGTCCCTATGCCATCAGACTTGAAATTTTGGATAATCTGGAACTGTACCACCTGTGGTATGATCTAAGCATAGTACACAAAATTGTCTGCTACAACATCTTACCTGTCAACGACTTCTTCAGCTTCAACCTCAATAAAATATGGGCAAACTGATGTGGCCCAGCAGGAGCCATTGGAGCTGCAAACAGACTCCGATAGCGAGGGGCCCTATGAGTCGGCTCTGGAAGATGTAGAGGACCCTGGACAGGGTTCAGACTCCAAGCAGGGACCAGAGGAGCTGGTTGGCTACCAGGAGGTGCCTGAGGCATGGAGCAGCGGTGAAAGCCAAAGGGAGTCAGGCCTTTGAGCAGTGATGAGGTTCAGAGGGAATTGGTCCTGGATGCCCGGCAGAGACGGGCGGATAAACGCCGGCAGCAGTTAAGGAGACAAAGGAGACAATTGGACCCAGGTGGTTGTGATTAGGCCCCTCCCAAGAGAGTATATAAGGAGAGACTTTGGGAGGAGACCTTTTGCAGGACACAACCGTTATACTAAAGCTGGAGAAGCTCTCGTGTGTATTTCTTATCTTGGAAGTCTGGGTTGCTGCCAAAGTCTTGTCGGTGTGTTAATTTACTGTGAATAAATTGTCTAGCAGTAATATTGTGTCAGCGTGCCTTGGCGTATGGAGGGGGTGGGGTCAGAACAGCAAACAACAGAGACAAACTCAAGGTAAACCGCTCTATACTCAATTGCAATAGCAATAGCAATAGCAGTTCGACTTATATACCGCTTCATAGGGCTTTCAGCCCTCTCTAAGCGGTTTACAGAGTCAGCACATCGCCCCCCACAGTCTGGGTCCTCATTTCACCCACCTCGGAAGGATGGAAGGCTGACTCAACCTTGAGCCGGTGAGATTAGAACCACTGAACTGCAGATAACAGTCAGCTGAAGTGGCCTGCAGTACTGCACCCTAACCACTGCGTCACCTTGGCTCTGCAGAAAATACAACTTCAGCTACAGAGCGGTCAACACCTGCAATGCTCTACCTGACTCCGTTGTTACATCCTCAAACCCCCACAGCTTCAACCTTAAACTGTCTACCATGAACCTCACCCCATTCCTAAGAGGTCTGTAAAAGGGGGCATACATAAGCGCACCAGCGTGCCTAACATCCCTGTCCTGCCATTTATTTCTATTCATTTATTTCATTTATATCCATGTTTATATTTATACCTGATACCTTGGACATGCTTGACAAACTAATAAATAGAAATAAATGCAACTATTGAATGCCCTTCAGTCACATAGAGTCACCTGAGCAAGATGGGAGGCATCAAAGTTTAATAAATAAACAAGTAAAATATTCTGCAAGCACAAGAAGAAGGATCACAATTCACAAATGTGCCAACATCTGTACGAGCGAGTTTGGTTCAGTGGTGAAGGCACCAGATTTCCTGGTGGTTGCGATTCCTACTTTGCTGTGGATTGGCACCGTGTGGCTTGACTCGGGTCGTGCCTTGTGAGCTCTGCACTTTTTTTTTGCCTCGGCAACCATCTTCCATTGTGGATTTAATTTTGCCTGGGGTTAAATTTTGTTTGGGAAACTTTCAAGTGCCTTGTGTGGGCTTATTGGCCATTGCTCTTATTGGTCATTGCATCGGGCTGCTTGTGGCCAGACTTAATTGGGACAATTCTGGGGTTTGGGTGAAGGGAATTAAGGGTGGGCTGCTACAGGTTTGCCTGGGTTTGGGAGAAACCGTAGCTAATGTTATGGCTGGTTCAGAGAACTTCCCAATCCCACCCCTGGCTGGCCTCTCCCACCAACCTCGTCCCTCCAGGAGTCTCCATGCAGCCCGTTTTGGATGCGAGATAAGTGCAGGGCCCGCGCGGAGGCTCACAGAATTTCACAGGCCTCCCAGAATTTCAGGACTCCAAAGGGCCTCCAGAGGCTGGGACAGGAAGTTTTCTCCCTCCTGGAGGCTGGAGAAAAGCCTCCAGAGCCTGGGAAAGGTGAAAATTCTCCCCTGCCATGGTGCAGGAGACTGACTAGGCTACGTCCACATGGCCACGCCCACCCAACAACCAGGCCACGCCCACCCAACAACCAGGCAGAGAACCCGTTGCTGAAATTTTTGAAGCCCACTCCTGAAGGGAATTGCTGGGGAATATTAATACACCCACTAAACCAGGGGTCTCCAACCTTGGCGACTTTAAGCTTTGCTGGCTGAGGAATTCTGGGAGCTGAAGTCCACAGCTTTGCGGGCCTTGCTGGCTGAGGAATTCTGGGAGTTGAAGTCCACAGCTTTGCTGGGCTTGCTGGCTGAGGAATTCTGGGAATTGAAGTCCACAGCTTTGCTGGCCTTGCTGGCTGAGGAATTCTGGGAGTTGAAGTCCACAGCTTTGCTGGCCTTGCTGGCTGAGGAATTCTGGGAGTTGAAGTCCACAGCTTTGCTGGCCTTGCTGGCTGAGGAATTCTGGGAGTTGAAGTCCACAGCTTTGCTGGCCTTGCTGGCTGAGGCATTCTGGGAGTTGAAGTCCACCGCTTTGCTGGCCTTGCTGGCTGAGGAATTCTGGGAGTTGAAGTCCACAGCTTTGCTGGCCTTGCTGGCTGAGGAATTCTGGGAGTTGAAGTCCACCGCTTTGCTGGCCTTGCTGGCTGAGGAATTCTGGGAGTTGAAGTCCACCGCTTTGCTGGCCTTGCTGGCTGAGGAATTCTGGGAGTTGAAGTCCACCGCTTTGCTGGCCTTGCTGGCTGAGGAATTCTGGGAGTTGAAGTCCACAGCTTTGCTGGCCTTGCTGGCTGAGGAATTCTGGGAGTTGAAGTCCACAGCTTTGCTGGCCTTGCTGGCTGAGGAATTCTGGGAGTTGAAGTCCACCGCTTTGCTGGCCTTGCTGGCTGAGGAATTCTGGGAGTTGAAGTCCACCGCTTTGCTGGCCTTGCTGGCTGAGGAATTCTGGGAGTTGAAGTCCACAGCTTTGCTGGCCTTGCTGGCTGAGGAATTCTGGGAGTTGAAGTCCACAGCTTTGCTGGCCTTGCTGGCTGAGGAATTCTGGGAGTTGAAGTCCACAGGTTTTAAAGTTCCCAAGCTTGCACTAAACCACCATTATGTGCATGTGTGACTGAGCAGGACAACACACCAGGCTACAAACCAGGATTTCAGCTAAAATTAAAGCTTCCCAGCCCTTCCAGCTGTTTTCAAAATGGACCGTCGAAAATTGACCTCTCATTTTGATAGGCCATGAGCAGTGAATGGAAAGGTGTTTGCCACCTGCCCTTTCCATTTCATCTGATCTTTACAATCACCAGTCATCTTTCTTTTGATACAAATATTAATGTCGCTGGCTTATTAGGCCTTTTCTCTTTTTTTATTGTCCTGGATAATTGTTTTCTATTAGGCTGCTGATTTAATCTGTGGAGGAGGGAGATTTTATGAGTCCCTGGCTTATTTTTTTTTTAATGCTTCCCAATAAAGGGGAGTCAATTAGATTATGGAGCTATTATGGACCAGGAAGAAACAGAGGACAAAACCTCATTGATGGGGAAAACAACGGATAGAGTGGATGGATGGAGGAGTATTTATTTATTTATCTATCTATCTATCTATCTATCTATCTATCTATCTATCTATCTATCTATCTATCTATTTATTTATTTATTTATTTATTTATTAGACTTATATACCGCTTCATAGGGCTTTCAGCCCTCTCTAAGCGGTTTACAGATTTTTTTAGCAAATTGAGTCAGCAACTTGCCCCCACAGTCTGGGTCCTCATTTCACCCACCTCGTAAGGATGGAAGGCTGAGTCGACCTTGAGCCGGTGAGATTTGAACCGCTGAACTGCAGATAGCAGTCAGCTGAAGTGGCCTGCAGTACTGCACCCTAACCACTGTGCCACCTCGGCTTTGTAGAAGGAAAGATAGGAAGGAGAGGAGAAAGGAGAGGAATAGGAGAAAGGGAAAGGCAGAGGAAGAATGGGAGGGAATGTAAGAGTAGGGAAGAGGGGAGGAATGGGAAGAAGAGGGGAAGGGTAAAGGGGAGGAAGGGGAAGGAGAGAAGAGAAAGGAGAGGAGGAAGGAAGGAGAGAAGAAAGAGAAGAAAGGGGGTAGGAAGGAGGGAGGGAAGGAGGGAGGGAAGGAAGGAGGGAAGGAAGGAGGGAAGGAAGGAGAGAAGGAGAGAAGAAAGGAGGAAAGGAAGGGGGAAAGGAAGGAGAGAAGGAGAAAAGAAAGGAGGGAAGGAAGGAGGGAAGAAGAGAAGGAGGGAAGGGGAAGGTGGGAGGGAAGGAAGGAGGGAAGGAAAGGGAGTAGGAGAGAAGAAACGAGGGAAGGAAAGAGGGAGGGAGGAAAGAAGAAGTAGGACCGTTGTAAGATAAGATGGATCTATGGGATGTTAAAAAAGTAATCTTCAAGTATATTGTCAACTGTAGGGAAAAATTGTTATAAATACATATTATTAATAACAGTTATGAGATCATATAATTGTGAATGTATATATGAAATTGATAAAAAAAATAAAATAAAAAAAATACCAGTAATTAAAAAAAAAATGAAATCATGATGGGGAAGTTGGATCTTTATCTCCAGAGAAAAGGAATGGGGAGTTGGGGTGTGTGAGAAGGATCACTTCCTGGACTATAGCATCCAACCCCAAAAATTGCCATTCTCCTTCAGTACCCCCTTCTCCCTTGATCCAGGGGTGAAATCAACTTACCTTTGCTATCCGTTCAGTAGCAATGTGAGCTTGCACATGGTCCACTTCCACGCATGGGCAGGACCATCCGTGCATGTGTAGAACATCAAAAATGGACGTGATGATGTCCGGGCGGGTGGGCAGAGTCTGCAAAGTTAAGTGAACAGCGCGGCGGGTGGGGGAATCTGCTGTGCCACACGATTTACATTAGCTAGAAAGCAGGAAATCCCGCTTTCTATCTAATATAAATTAAGTGTCACATATGATCGTTGGGGAAAAAACCCTTTTTACTACTGATTGGGGTGAACCAGTCCGAACCGGTGGCATGTCACACCCCTGCCTTGATTCAAATGTATAGATATTGTGCAAATAGTTGTGATAGACAATCGCTCCGTCCCCTCTTTTAAATGAAATAGTTGGTAATAAAGAAAGAGATCAGAAGCAGAGAAGTGATGAATACTAATTGAAAAGTAGAAAGAAAGAAAGAAAGAAAGAAAGAAAGAAAGAAAGAAAGGAAGGAAGGAAGGAAGGAAGGAAGGAAGGAAGGAAGGAAGGAAGGAAGGAAGGAAGGAAGAATGGAATGAGGAAAAGGGGAAAAAAGGGAGGGATGGGATGAGGAAAAAGAAGGAAGGAAGGAAAAAGAAAATAAGAAAGAAAGGAGGAAAGAAAAGAAGGAAAAGGAAGAAGGGAAGGAAGGAAAACGGAAGAAAGAAGAGAAAGAGAAAGAAAGGAAGGAAAGAAGGAAGGAAGAGATGAGGAAAAAGAAGGAAAGAAGGAAGGGATGGGATGAGGAAAAGAAAGGAAGGAAAGAAAGAAAAGGAAGGAAAAAGAAAGAAAGAAGGAAAGGAAGGAAGGAAAAAGAAAGAAAGGAAAGAAAGAGAAAATAGGATATACTGATGTTGAAGCTGAAAATGAATAACTTGAAATTATCTGTATTGCCACCTCCCAGGATCTTTTAGAGTTTGCTCCATCATCTTCCTCTTCCATCTCCATCCTCTTCTCTTCCTCCTTCTCTTTCCCCTTTCCTTCCCCTTCCTTGCCTTTTTCATTCTAAGTATGTGTCCTTTTTGTGAACTCAGCTACAAATTGACCTGATACTTACTTCCTGATTTAATAGGCATATTAGACCTCGATTATCCAATTACCTGTTCTTTTAAAAAAACCAAACCACCCCCACATCTTGATTATCCAATTATCTGCTTAAAAAGAAAAGGCCACAAGACAGAACGAAAAGAAAGGAAAAAAACGAAAAACGGGAATATCAAATCAAAGCTCATCTTTAGCTTTGGGTAGTTATTCTGAAGGGTATTTGGACTGCTAATCTGCATTTCTGGTGAGTTGAAACAGAGGGAAATAAACTTTTGTGATTAGAAATATTTCGTTGGCTGGTTAGGGTTAGGGTTAGGGTTAGGGTTAGGGTTTTGTCTTGCCATAAGCCCTGAGAAATCATACTTCTATATATTTGGAGGTTTACCTCAATTTGGCAACCGAAAATGGGAGAATGGTGAAAGTTAGAAAGAATAACAAATTGGACTGTTGGAAGAAATGTCCTTCTGGGTTCGGTTCCAAGTGGGGAAAAAGACACTGGAGAGATGGAGGCTGCTTGGAAAGATGGTTTTAATGGTGGACAGGACCACGTGGCTTGAGTCCTGAACAGAAAAGGGGGATCACATGCTTCAATGTTGGGTGCAGAAGAAGAGAAGGGAGGGCTGAGATGCTGAGTCCCTGGTTTTATGCCCTCTCTGGCCTTTGATCTTGAGCTTGTACTCTGATTGGTTGTCAGACTCCCATGGGGCCACGCAAGGGCAACTCTCTAGGCTGTGTTTTGAATCCAGGTTTGGTTGAGTTCTCAGATGCCATGTGGCGAGTTGGGTAAAGGGCCAATATCATCATGCCTTAATCCCATCACTCTGGGGCTGAAGGGGAGAACTCTTTATTATGTAAAGTGGACTAGCTCGGGCTTTAATGGCTCATTACTCCTCCTCTCAGACCACACTCCTATCTAGCACAGATGATGTTACCTGGTTGGGTCATGAAACATCTGCCAGAAAAACCACCAAGTTCAGAGACTACCAAGGGCCCCACCTTTAAAACTTCTCCTCTCTTGATCTAGCAGCATGCAGCAAATTCTGAATCTTTTGAGTAACATCCCCAGAATGGATTCCGATTTCACATCTCTGTCTTTCATCAAATCCTACTCAAGAGTAACCTTGTCAATCCAACTTCAAAATTCCTCAACGCAAACCCCACCCCACCCCACTTACACCGTTTGCAACTCTTCCTTTCCCTTTGAGCCACGAATCGGCTTTCCATTTTGATCAAGAGCTTCTAAGGTTTCTCAAAAGCTTTGGAGCAGAAGGAAGGTCCCAGAAACGTTCGGTTTTGATGATTACCTGCTGTGGCTGTCAAGGCCTTCTTCTGCTGCCAGTTACTGTCACCCCCCTCCCTCCAGGGAGTGCACCTCACTTTCCCTTGACTGGCATGCAAAATCCTTCACTAAGCAATGAGTTAGGGCTGATGCAAATCACCATTGAACTGTCGCTTTGATTACATAGCCTTCTGTCAATATGATTAAGCCAACTTGACATTTGAAAGGTAATGGACGATTTTTGAAGGTTGGGGAGCAAATTGTGCAACTGGTTGGACCAAATTGCAGTGGACAATGAGCCAATTATTTATACCTGATGGTTTTGCATTTCAATCGTAGCCAGACATATTGAAACAAAATCAAAGGAAAAGTAGCACTCCTCAATCTAGCGAAGCAAGATCTCATGAAGTATTAGTACTGCTCTATAAAGCCTTAGTAAGACCACACTTAGAATATTGCATCCAGGTTTGGTCACTATAGTAGGTAGGTAGGTAGGTAGGTAGGTAGGTAGGTAGGTAGGTAGGTAGGTAGATAGATAGATAGATAGATAGATAGATAGATAGATAGATGATAGATAGATAGATAATAGATAGATGATAGATAGATAGATAGATAGATAGATAGATAGATAGATAGATAGATAGAGATAGATAGAGATAGAGATAGAGAGATAGAGAGATAGAGAGATAGTGAGATAGAGAGATAGAGAGATAGAGAGAGAGAAGAGAGAGAGAGAGAGAGAGAGATTGATAGCTAAATTGACCTCTTAAGAAAGGTGTGAGGTCCACACTAGACAGTTTCAGGTTAAGGTTTGGGGGATTTGAGGATGTAACAACCAAGTCAGGTAGAGCATTCCAGGCATTGACCACTCTGTTGCTGAAGTCGTATTTTCTGCAATCAAGTTTGGAGTGGTTTACCTTCTTATTATGCTATATCCGTCATCAAAATCTAAGGGACTGGTTTGGACAAAACTCAACAGCATTTTTTCATGTGGCTGTTGATAAAAATAGGATTGCCAATATGATGGCCAATGCCTGATGATCCATAACCATTTCCTGTGTTGATGTCCATGTTTATACTTATATCTGTTATCTCATACATGTTTGAGCAACTAATCAAATAAAATAAAAATAGATAGATAGAAAGAAAGAAAAAAGGAAGGAAGGAAGGAAGGAAGGAAAGAAAGAAAGAAAGAAAGAAAGAGAGAAAGAAAGAAAGAAAGAAAGAAAGAAAGAAAGAAAGAAAGAAAGAAAGAAGATAGTCATTCATCCATATCAACCTTCAAAAAGTACAAGATGATCAACATAAACTAAATGACAAATTGCCCATGTGGGCAATTCCTAGACATGCAATTGAAAATATGAATATAGAACAAAAACACGATAGAACCACATATAGACAACTTCTTATTACAGAAAGAGGGGTGTTGCAATTAAAATCCTTAGAGGTACTTAAAAAAGAGAAGGTAGTTCAAACGTGGTTTCAGTATGGCCAACTACAGGCCAGGTGGAAAATAGACCAAAAAATAGGTTTTGTAATAGCTGAGGATAACTTGTTTAAACAAATAAGAGATCAAAGTTTAATGCACATAAAGAGGATATATAATGTATTAGTACAGATGGACTCAGAAACCGAAATGGTTAAAGATTGTATGATAAAATGGGCTCAGAATATTGAAGAACCTATAATGCTGGACACATGGGAAAATATATGGGTAAGAAATGTAAAATTTACACAAGCACAAAATTTGAGAGAAAATTTTTATAAGATGTTTTATAGATGGCACTTAGATCCCAAAAAGCTTGCTTCTATGTATTCAAATGTTCAGCCTAAATGTTGGAGATGTGGTTCTTTTGATGCTACGTATTTTCATATATGGTGGACATGTCGTAATGTTAAGGCATTTTGGATAAAAATTTGGTGGATCCTGCAAAATATCTTCAAAAAAAGGATAAAATTCACTCCCAAACTGTTTTTACTAGGTATATGTACTGACTTTGTAGCAGTAGAGATTAATTTGGTTCTGTACTTAATAACGGCAGCAAGACTCTTGGTGGCGCAATACTGGAAGAAGAAAGACCTGCCTACAATTCAAGAATGGACTTTGAAGGTTACAAACTTAGCCGACATGGCAAAAATTTCAGCATATCTTAAAGAACATTCAAATGAGAGGTATAAACGAGACTGGAAAAAATGGATTGATTATATACAAAGCAAATACGGGACTAGGAAATTCCAGATAGCTTATGCTTAAAATTAGTAATAACTTAAATTGTTAAAAATTTGGGTAACAGCAAGAAGCTGAGTTCAATGTAGAGATATTTTAGACTGTGATTGTCAAAAAGTTATACCATGTATGGGCTCTGGGAAGTCGGGGGGAGGGAAGGGAGGCGGGGATCTAGGGGGAGGGGGGAAATATAATATGTGTTAAATTTTAAAGCATGATTGCACTTGTATACTGTGGTTTTTTTAATGTTAGTGTCAAAACAGAACAAACTGAATATATTGGAAAGTAATAGAAGTATACCGAAGGGAGGAGCTGAATGAAAGAAGAAGGAGAGTAGAGAGAGTGAGAGAGAGGAGGAGGAGAAGGAAGGGAGGGAATGGATTAAGAGAGGGAGTGATAGGGTTAGGGTTAGATAGAGGGGGAGGGGAAGTAGGTGTAGAGGGGTATGAGAGAAGGAAGAATGAAAGTTGGAGGGGGATGAAAGAGGGTGTATGGTGGGCTAAGGCGGTATATTGGGTTTGTATTGTAGGGGGCATTTTCTATAAAAGTGAGGGCTGTGTTTATTACCCAATGTTATTTGCCTCGGTTGCACAGTAAACATGTGATTGTATAGAATGAAATGGAAATAAAAAAGATTTGTATTAAAAAATAAAAAATAAAAATAGATAGATAGAAAGAAAGAAAAAAGGAAGGAAGGAAGGAAGGAAGGAAAGAAAGAAAGAAAGAAAGAAGATAGTCATTCATCCATATCAACCTTCAAAAAGTACAAGATGATCTTGAAACGCACTTTAGAGTCAACACATATATTTGTTTACTACATAAGTATCAATGAGCAAAGTTGGGACCCTCGTAAACTAAGGAGAAGTGAAATATTCCTTAAATGCCTTTCTTCTTTGGATCAATCTCCTGGATCACTGGGGACAAATCCACTTCTGACTTTCACTTGGATGAATATGGTTGTTTGCTGGCAGGACTCCAAAGTCAACCAGCCAATCAACTGAGAAAGCATCAGACATTTATTGTGTGCTCCTATCCAAGTTTTCAAAGAAGCTGTGGAAACCTGGCAGAAGAAAGTGGGTTTTGCCCCCCCAAAACTGATGTCACCCAAACAAACAAAAGGAGATGATCCGAAGGGCCCATCACCATAATGTCCAGAGTTGGGAAGATGTTTGAAAGTCACCTTGTATAAGGAAAACTTATCACTGATATAGTTTATTAAAGATCAAGTGAATTGCAGTATTACAAAGCCAGAACTGGGAATCGCATGCCAAAATCCCTAAGTTCTGCTTTCTCCAGCTTTAAATGTCACTCGTTGCTCATCCCAAAGGAACCAATCAAGTTCATGAAAGATATTTTCACAACGGACAATCCAAGCACAATTTGGTATGCAGCTCCTTCCTTCTGCTGCTGGGTGACCTTGAGGCATCATCTCCAGGAGATACAGGACTTACTTTCACTTCCCCAAGCCTTCCCCACTTCATTCTCCCTTCCAACAGTTTAGTTAGTTAGTTAGTTTCATAGTTTTATTGATTTGTATGTCGCCCACTCCCGAAGGACTCCGGGTAGCTTACAATAAAACAAGGGAGGGGAATAATACACAACAACATTAAAATATACAACAGTCACAATCTCCGGGGGGCTGAGTATTACGAGAGCCCCCCCGGCCTGCTGGAGCAGCCAGGACTTAACAGCTTTGTGAAAGGCCAGGAGGGTAGTAAGGTTCCGGATCTCCACAGGGAGATCGTTCCAGAGGGCTGGTGCTGCAACAGAGAAGGCTCTCCCCCGGGGAGTCGCCAGCCGGCATTGGCTGGCAGATGGAATCCGGAGGAGGCCTAACCTGTGCGATCGAATCGGTCTATGGGAGGTGATCAGCAGGAGGCGGTCTCTCAGGTAATAGCATGCAATAGCAGAGGCAATCGGTTGTTGTAGGGGCAGCGAAGCACAAGCAAGGATAAGGTGGCAGGTGAGGCCTTCTTTAAAGCTACCAAGTAAGCAACTAAGCTCAGAGAGCCCCAAGGACTTCTCAATTGAACCTCTTCTGACCTAAACCCTCTTTTTATTTCAAAGGCTGTGAATTATGTTCATTCACAGCATGTCATGAGTCACAAATAGTTTGTAAAGAGTCCAACAGTAATCTGCCACAGTCCTTCATGATAAGGCTGATAAGCACCCACCTTTATCTTCCTTGAAATTCTGCCAAAGACCTAAGTGGCAATTAGCTTGGTACGGGCATAGTGGTGGCTGCTGGGAGCAGCAGCCACCGTACCGGAATGGTGGTTTGTTGGGTCCACCCGCCTGCCCATGTCCCTTACCGTTTTTTGAGTGAAACGGGCCAATTGCATATGTGTGTACAGCGTACGGTGCCTGTGTGACCTCTGCCAAGCAGCTGGGGCATTGTAGGACGGTGGCATGCGCAGCGCGCATGCCTGAGGTGGACACCCGGCCCAGTTGCAGCATACCGGTTGCGATACTGCTTGCAAGGCCACATGGAGCAAAGAGTCAAAACAGAGCTTCAGAATTTAAACCGACAAAAATGTACCAAGTTGCTTCCTGCAAATACTCACATGCTTTTGCTCCTCCTTTATGTCCTATGCGAGGGGCCAATCACCTTCAAGCCTTACTCCCAAGTTTCCCCTTTTGTCTTAACTGTTCTTGCCTTCTGGCAGCTGTGCGCATGCGTGCACTGGGAATAGGCTCCCCCTGTTCCTCTGCCTCGCTGATATCTGGAGGCTCCGGAGGCAGCACATAACTCCCAGATGTCCCTGGCCCCCTCTCTGCCTCCGATGCAGAGCCCTCATCTGAGCCTTCCCCAGACTCCAGGACTGGCCCATGTTCCTCCCCAACCTCCTCACTGTCCGACTCTGCTGCCGGTTCCGCAGGCCGCTGAAAGACCACGACAGTACCCTGAGCTTCAAATATTCCCCTTAATTGGTAATGACACATTGTCTCAACAGGGTGACATGTTAAGTTATGTACTTGTTCTTGCAGCTCAGGGCTTAGATGAGATGGAAGTATTTAGAGCGGAGAACTTCTAACTGTGTGTAAATATTAACACAGGAAAGAAAACTTGTGTGTTTTTGTTGGATGGCATGCTGGGAATTATTTTTCTCTTGCCTTTTGAAAGCGAGGGATTTTATATTATACATCAAATACTCTTGAGCAATGCAGTGAGATGCTGAATATACAAGGGAGTGGCTTAAAATCAGAAGGCTTTGCAGATTCAGGAAAGCAGATCCAGAAAAATTCAGGAACCACCATATCAATTTTCACCATCAACATGAACTCTGGAGCCCAGCAGACTATTGAATGATTTGGAAGAGTTGTTCCTGGTTTTGTTCCTTGATGTGTGTTGGGTTTCTTAGATCTGAAGCTACTCAAATAAATTTCAGCAGATGTGTGTATGTGTATGCATGTCAATCTGTAAGGGATACTACAGAAATATATACCCATACAGCTCAGGCATACAAGCTAAACAGGACACCATAGACTAATCAAGGATCCACCAAGAAGTCTCTCATCAAACTGACAGGGTAAATTAACAATATATAAACAGAGAGCTAACCCACATTCCTTTCTAGTACTGATGATGTTGCCTAGTTCGGTCAGTAACCATCTGCAAGGAAACAACTAAGCTAAGAGAGCATCAAGGACCTCATAGTCCTCCTCCTCTTCTTCCTCCTCCTCCTCCTCCTCCTCCTCCTCCTCCTCCTCCTCCTCCTCCTCCTCCTCTTCCTCCTCCAACAACCCCACATCCTTCTAACACTGATGATATTGCCTAGTTGGCTCATCTGCAAGAAAACAATCAAGCTCAAGGATCCCAGAGGACGACGACGACTACTACTACTACTACTACTACTACTACTACTACTACTCCCCTTTTATATGTTTCTGAGGATGATCTCCTCCTCCTCCTCCTCCTCCTCCTCCTCCTCCTCCTCCTCCTCCCTCCTCCAACCCCACATCCTTCTAACACTGATGATATCGCCTAGTTGGCTCAGGAACCATCTGCAAGAAAACAATCAAGATCACAAAGTACCAAGGACCCCAGAGGATGACTACTACTACTACTACTGCTACTACTAGTACTACTACTACTACTACTTCTCCTCCTCCTCCTCCCCTTTTATATGTTTCTGAGGATGATCATCATCATCATCATCATCTTCTTCTTCTTCTTCTTCTTCTTCTTCTTCTTCTTCTTCTCCTCCTCCTTCTCCTTCTCCTCCTCCTCCTCCCCCCTTTTACATGTTTGTGAGGATCTCCTCCTCCTCCTCCTCCTCCTCCTCCTCCTCCTCCTCCTCCTCCTCCTCCTCCTCCTCCTCCTCCTCCTCCTCCTCTCACCCCATATCCTTTTTAGCATTGATGATGTTCCCGGTTGGTGGATGAAATGTTGCTCCCCACAGTTCATCCCGGAGCTGGAAACTTTTTCTTCCATCAGTACAGAACTATATAGCTCTGTGTGTTCATATCCTTGACTCTCCATTGTTGATTAAACTCGATTGTTTTTGAAATATTATGGAGTACCACTTTTAATGCACAAGACTACATGGCAAGTGTACTGCATCTCTCTCCCTTGATTCTTCTCCCTCCGCCCCTCACCACTCTTCAGAGAAATACATCAATGGGTGATGAAATGGTATCTTGAGAGATTGGGTTGGACTTTGATGTAAGTAAGAGCAGAACTTGAGAAAGTGGTCTTGAGGTAGAGGAGAGAAGGTCAGAAGGCAGAATTGGGAAGTTGAGAGAGAAAAAAATCCATTAAAGCCTTCATGAAATAGGGTGCATCTCTCAAGATGGTGAGGCCCATTAGAGTCAGGGGGTTTTGAAAAAGGCAAAGTAGAAAGGAGATCTTGGGGAAAAAAAAGTATTAGGCGGAGAAACAAAAAAGGAGAAGCTCTGGGCATGAAACTTCAAAGACTATGGATGATGAAAGAGGGTTTAAGACATTGCAAGAAATAAAGGCGACAAGCAAAAAGGATCTCAGAAGATTGTGGGGAAGACAGACCCAAGGCGTACTGATAGCATGGATTTCTCCAAGATACATCAGCCATAAGGGTTGAACCCAAAGTTGCATGTGGCCCGTGGAATAAGATCTTAAACAAACCAATATTCTTCAATATTGTCTCTGATGCCATTATGATAGAGATTAACAGATTAACAGAGTTGGAAGAGACCTTATAGGTCATCTAGTCCAACCCACCCAGCCTTTCAAATATTGGAAGAGTGCTATCATGTCTCCCCTGGTCCTTCTCTTCACGAGACTAGCCACGCCCAGTTCCTGCAACTGTTGATCATATGTTTTAGCCTCCAGGCCCCTCATTTGGTTGCTCTTCTCTGCACTCTTTCTAGAGTCTCAACATCTTTTTTATAGTGTGGTGACCAAACCTGGATGAAGTACTCTAGGTGTGGTCTTAATGGGGCTTTATAGAGTGGTATTAGTACCTCCCTTGATCTTGGTTGTATCCCTCTGTTAATGCAATTTAGGATTGCTTTGGCTTTTTTTGGCTTCCGCTGCACACTGCTGGCTCATATTTAGCTGGTTGGCCACTAAGACTCCAAGATCCCTCTCACAGTCACTGCTATTAAGCCTGGCTTCACCCACACTACTGCACCGTGCTCTACATGGGGCAGCCCTTGAAGAGCATTTGGAGACTTCAGCTTGTCCAGAATGCAGCCGCGCGAGCAATTGTGGGTGCACCTCGGTTCACCCACGTAACACCTATCCTCCGCGAGCTGCACTGGCTGCCTATTGGTCTCCGGATACGCTTCAAGGTGCTAGTCGTCACTTATAAAGCCCTTCATGGTATTGGACCTGGGTATTTGAGAGACCGCCTGCTGCCAATTACCTCCACTAGACCGATTAGATCCCACAGATTAGGCCTCCTCTGAATTCCATCCGCCGGCCAGTGTTGACTGGCGACTACCCGGAGGAGAGCCTTCTCTGTGGCTGCTCCGGCCCTCTGGAACGATCTCCCCCATGGAGATCCGGACCCTCACCACCCTTCCGGCTTTCCGCAAAGCCACTAAGACTTGGCTGTTCCGGCAGGCCTGGGGCTGATGAGTTCCTGGCCCCACTTAAATTGTTGTGACTGTTGTTTTGTTTTAACTTGCTTGTCTTGTGTTTTGTTTGTATTCCCCTTCCCTTTGGTTTGTTAGCCGCCCTGAGTCTCTCGGGAATAGGGCGGCATACAAGTTGAATAAACATTCCAAACT
The DNA here is from genome assembly GCF_051295495.1 of Thamnophis sirtalis. Classification (NCBI taxonomy): domain Eukaryota; kingdom Metazoa; phylum Chordata; class Lepidosauria; order Squamata; family Natricidae; genus Thamnophis; species Thamnophis sirtalis. The sequence goes on from NW_028261385.1 coordinate 6,717,419, forward strand.
TTATATGTGTACTTTTGATTTTTCTTACCTAAGTGTAGGACTTTACTTTCCTCTACATTGAATTTCATTTTGTTAGATAGGGCCCACTGTTCAAGTCCGTCAAGATCTGGATCTTGAGCCTATCTTCTAGGGTGTTGGCTATTCTTCCTAAGTATCATCTGCTAATTTGGTAAATTCCCCTTCTATTCTAAGTCATTTATGAATATATTGAAGAGTACTGGGCCAAAGATGGAACGTGCAGGGGAAGGATACTGTAAAATCTCCATTCCCTCCCCACTCTAGGGGGATACTGCAAAATCCACATTTCCTCCCAATCAGCTGGGACTCAGGAGACAGAAAATAGATGGGGGCGGGGCCAGTCAGAGGTGGTACGTACCAATTCTCTGAACTACTCAAAATTTCTGCTACTGGTTCTCCAGAACCTGCTGAATACCACCTCTAGAACATACACCCTGAGGGGTTTTAGGGGTGTCTTGCCCCCACAGTACTTTTTTCCAGAGGGTAAGTCATCTGTGTACTAAGTTTGGTTGAAATTGCTCGAGGCATTCCAGAGTTCTGCTGGAACAGACACACACACACAGCCACACACAGTAGGTAGGTAGGTAGGTAGGTAGGTAGGTAGGTAGGTAGGTAGGTAGGTAGGTAGATAGATCCTGGAGTCCTGCAAAAATTACAAACTAACTTTATGTGAGACAAACAAGAAAAAATGTATGTTTTTTTAAAAAGTCTTTAAGGAATCAAAATTATGCTTCCTAAAGATGAACTTTGGGGAAAACCGATTTGAATAGCAGACCTGAAATTTCAGTGGTGCAGCAACTTCCCGAAAGGTTGATTTCCATGTCAAAAAAATCTAATGCTCATTGATCAGGTGGATTATTCCTTCTCAGTGGCTTTATAAAAAAAATGACAGGATGCTTCTTGTATCTGCACAATAACATTTTTTTTTGGGGGGGGGGGAATAGATTATAAACTTTGTTCCTGGAGCTATAATATATGTTGAATACCAAGCAATTCCTCCCTCGTTTTTTTTTAACTCCTGATTCAAAACCACAATTGTGGCAAGTTGTGCAGTACTTTTACAGAAGTGACAAATAGCAAAAAATCCTTTGCTTCCCTTTTTCTTTCCAGTTTAGAACCCAGAACATAGAACAGAAAAAGAGCAATGAAGAAGATTAATTGAAAAAGTGGTGATATTCACTTATTTTCCCTACCGGTTTGCACATGTGAGTGAAACGACTCCTCCGTGCATGCACTTTTGGTGAAAAAAGGGCCTAAATGGGATGCCACAGAGCCAGGGCAGGTGGGCGTGGCCACCCACCATTTCTGCTACTGGTTCAGGCAAACTGGTCTGAACTGGTAGATTACCACCTCTGAGCTGGAAGCCAAAACATTTGAAGAATGGTTTAATGTCTATTCTAGGGGGCGACATGATAGTGATGTTCCAATATTTGAGGGGCTGCCACAAAGAAGAGGGGGTCAACTTATTTTCCAAAGCACCAGAAGGCAGGACAAGAAACAATGGATAGAAACTAATCAAGGGAGAGAAGCAACCTGGAACTGAGGAGGAATTTCCTGACAGATGAGAACGATTAACCAGTGGAACAGCTTGCCTCCAGAAGTTGTGGGTGCTCCATCACTGGAGGTTTTTAAGAAGAGATTGGAGAACCATTTGGCTGGAATGTTATAGGATCTCCTGCTTGAGCTGCCTTCCTAACTCACCATGGGACTAAAACTCACCATCTCCTGGTGATTGACCCAAAGTCACCGAGACAGCTTTCATGCCGAAGGCAGGACTAGAACTCACCATCTACTGGTTTCTGCGCCAGCTTCTTAACTATACCACTACACCAAGCCAGCTCTCTTTTTAATTTTCAATCAGAGTAGATCTGGAAAGGACCTTGAAGTTTTTCTAGCCCAATCCCTTGCTCAAGCAAGAGACCCTATACCATTTTAGATAGGTGGCTGTTCAATCTCTTCTTAAAAGTCTCCAGTGATGAAGCATCCACAACATCTGAAGGCAAGCTGTTCCACTATCTATCATCTGTCATCTATCTATCATCTATTTAGCTATCATCTAGCTAGCTAGATATCTACCATCTATTTTTCTTTCTTTCTTTCTTTCTTTCTTTCTTTCTTTTTCTTTCTTTTCTTTTCTTTCTTTCTTTTCTTTCTTTCTTTTTTCTTTCTTACTTTCTTTCTTTCTTTCTTCTATCTATCTATACATCCATCCATCCACTCATCCATCCTATCCATCAATCAGTCCTAGATATGTTTTATCTATCTATCTATCATCTATCTATCTATCATCTATCTATCTATCTATCTATCTATCTATCTATCTATCTATCTATCTATCATCTATCTATCTATCTATCATCTATCTATCTATCTATCTATCTATCTATCTATCTATCTATCTATCTATCTATCTATCTATCTATCTATCTATCTTCTATCTCTCTCCAAACACCCATCCATCCTTCCATTCTATCATCTCTCTATCTCCCAATCCTCTATATCTATATCCATTTCTATATCTATACCTATCCTCTCTCCATCCATTCATCATCTACCTACCTACCTACCTACCCATCAATCCATCCATCCATCCATCCACCCGTCATCCATTCATCCACCCCTCTACTAGATCATCTCTCTCTCCATAACATATGTATATCAATTTCTATATTTCTATCGTCTATCCATCCATCCATCATCTATCTAGCCTATCTGTGCCTCTATCTATCTATCTATCTATCTATCTATCTATCTATCTATCTATCTATCTATCTATCTATCTATCTATCTATCTATCTATCTATCTATCTATCTATCATCTTTCTTTTTCTTTCTATCATCCATCTACCTACCTACCTACCTACCTACCTACCTACCTACCTACCTACCTACCTACCTACCTACCTACCTACCTACCTACCTATCTATCTATCTATCTATCTATCTATCTATCTATCTATCTATCTATCATCTTTCTTTTTCTTTCTATCATCCATCTATCTATCTATCTATCTATCTATCTATCTTTCTATCTATCTATCTATCTATCTATCTATCTATCTATCTATCTATCTATCTATCTATCATCTTTCTTTTTCTTTCTATCATCCATCTATCTATCTATCTATCTATCTATCTATCTATCTATCTATCTATCTATCTATCTATCTATCTATCTCTATCTATCTATCTATCTATCTATCTATCTATCTATCTATCTATCTATCTATCTATCTATCTATCTATCATCTTTCTTTTTCTTTCTATCATCCATCTACCTACCTACCTACCTACCTACCTACCTACCTACCTACCTACCTACCTACCTACCATCTCTCCATCCATCCATCATCTCTCTCTCTCCCTCCCTCTCTCTCTCTCAATATGCTGACTTTGTAAACGACCCAAGGAATGCTGTAAAGTACCATAGAGCGGTATATGTCTCATTGCCATTTTTATTCCTAAGGCTATTTTTCACACGATCGCTGCAGCATCCCTATGGTGCCATGATCCAAATTCAGATGTTTAGCAACTGGCATGTATTTATGATGGTTGCAATGTCCCGGGGTCATTTTGCAACCTTCTAACTAGCAAAGTTAATGTTGTATGCTGTGGCCTATTGGTTACCAATCCCTCCAGCAGCCAAATCAGAGGAGGAAGAGGAGGTGAGGGAATCAGGACCTGCATCAAGCCAACTTGAGAGCTCCGAGGGGGAAGAGGGAATAGAACTCTGAGAGAGAGGGGGAAGGGGGAGTGAGGGGGGAGGGGGAGGCCATCCATCAGCTCTCAGATGGAGAGTCAACAGCCCCCAGGTCTGGAGGTGGCTGATGAGGAAGAGGAGGAACAGCTGGGTCCAGTGCCTGATGCGTGGATGCGTGGATGTGCAGAAGGCAGAGGAGAGGCGAGCAGAGGAAATCTATGGGCTGTTCCTCGGGATGGAAATGCCATCTCTGCTAGCGAAGCCTCACTTTAGCTCTGGCGATAAAAGGCAGAGATGAATAGTTGTGGCAGACAACTATTTCTCTTCTGGCTGGCTGGACTTGTTAGCCTGTGGTGAGAGAGAAAAATTTTTTCTGAAATGCTGGTGCTCCTAATTAAAATAATCTTTGAGTTCGCTTCAGAGGGTTTGTTGTGTTTGGGCCAGAAGAGTGTAACAACCGCAGTGATGCACTTAATGGCTGTGGCCGAAAGGTCACAAATTGGGCCAAGATTCATTTCCCAACTGTCTTGCTTAGTGGCAGAAACGTTGGTCCTAAGTCGACAATTACCTGTGTTGTGTTGGCACAGAGAGTCGGAGTTTCTATGTCCCTCGGCATTCGGGTCTATTTATCACTGATTTAAACACGCTTCCTCTTAGCTCCCTCTTTTTCCACAGAGCTCAAAAGGTCTCTGGTGGCTTTTATTGACCTTCACGTTAGGATTGATGAGGAACTATTTAGGCCTTATAAAAGAAAGCCCGAGGAAGGCCAGAGGAGACCATATCAAAGCAGGTGAGCATGCAAGCAAACAAATAATGCCTCAAAGGAATCTAATGTTTCACTAAAGTGGCAGCAAGCCAGGACTTTCAAGTACTACCTGAACAGTTCACCAAATGTGAAATGCAAAAAGCCAGGACAGAAAGGAAGAAAAAGGTTTTGAGACAAATCCTGCAATATCAAGAGGAAGAACGCCAGTTATTCCTCGGCTTACGACCCAAACAGAGCCCCAGCTTTCTGTCGCTCGGTGAGACGGTTGTTAAGGGAATGTTTGTTACAGTGGTGAGTTTTAGAACCTTTTCTGTGGGTGTGGCCTGCTTTGTGGGGAGTGGCTTGCCAGCCATGTGACTGGGTGGGAGTGGCTTGCAGGCCATGTGACCGGGTAGGAGTGGCTTGCAGGCCATGTGACCAGGTGGAAGTGGCTTGCTAGCCATGTGACCGGCTGGGAGTAGCTTGCCAGCCATGTGACTGGGTGGGCGTGGCCCACTTGTAAAATGTGGTGAAACTCACTTAACAACGCTCTTGCTTAGCAACCAAAATGTTGGCTCAGAAACTCTGGCATTTGAAGCAGGCAAGTCTTAAAGCTGTCAAGTTACAAGACCCTTGTACCCCTAAGCCTTTAGAAAAAAAACCCAGGGGTGTTCAAACTTGACAGCTTTAAGACTTGTGGACTTCAACTCCCAGAATTCCTCCTCTCGCTCTTCATCTTGATGATGTGCGGATGGGCGGAGGGAGGGAGCTGGAACCGGTTCTAAACAACAATGTAGATTTGTGGAACCTCTTCTATAGAAGAGGTTAGAACTGGCAGGAACCCACCCCTGGTTAATTCTGACCCAGCTCCCCAAAGACAACAAGCCTTCTGAAGTTAACTCAAAGCTTCCTATATTAGGAGTGCCAGCAGCCCCGGCAAAAGATTTCTCTCTCACCACAGGCTAACAAGTCCATCTGGCAGGGAGATGAATAGTTGTCTGCCACATCTATTCATCTCTGCTCCCTGCCTTTTATCCCCAGAAGTAGGGTGAGGCTTTGCTAGCAGCAATGGCTCTTCTGTCCCAAGGACCGGCCCATAGATCTCCACTGCTCTCCTCTCCTCTGCCTTCTACTCATCCGTGCATCAGGCTCTTGACCCAGCTGTTCCTTCTCTTCCTCATCAGCCACTTCCATACCTGATGGCTGGTGACTCTCCGTCTGAGGGCTGACGGACAACCCAGGCTTCCCTTGACCCTCTCTCTCTTTGACAGCTCCATTTCCTCTTCCCCCTTGGAGCTCTCAGGTTGCCTTGATGCTGACCCTGACTCCCACCACTCCTCCTCCTCCTCCTCCTCCTCCTCCTCCTCCTCCTCCTCCTCCTCCTCCTCCTCCTCCTCCTCCTCCTCTGATTTTCTTAAGTGAATCCCTGCAGTCATTCAGTTAGTCTGACTTCTCCGTTGACTTTGAAGGTCACCAAAAGAAAGGATCACATGTCACCCCGGGACACCGCAACCTGTCATAAATATGAGTCAGTTGCTAAATGTCTGGATTTGGAGCATGTGACCATAGAGATGCTGCAAGGGTTGTATGCATGGAAAATGGTCACAAGTCACTTTTTTATTACCGTTGTAACTGTGAACGGTCACTAAACAAAGTGTTGGAAGTCAAGGACTCTCTGTACTTTGCCATACATCGAAAACATTTTGTAAACCAGGCCCCTGGTCTTCCATTGTCGCCTAGGTTGTGTCCAAATTTACATTGTTTTCATTGATGACCCTATCTAACCATCTCATCCTCTGCCGTCTCCTTCCCCATTTGCCTTCCATCTTCCCCAACATCAGGATCTTCTCCAAGGAGTCCTCTCCTCTCATTAGGTGACTTCAGCTTCAGGATCTGTCCTTCCAAAGGACAATCTGGGTTGATTTCCTTTAGGATCAACTGATTTGATCTCTCTCCAGCACCACAAAAGCATCAGTTCTTCAGCACTCAGCCTTCCTTATGGTACAACTCTCACAGTGATACATTACAAGAGGGTTGCTAGTAAGTAAGTTGAACAGAACAGATAATGTTCCGATCTTTACACATTCTTCTCTGTTCCAATTGAAGAAAGCTTTGGCATGTTGTTCAGTTGCTATGTTGTCCGACTCTTTGTGACCACATAGACCATAACATACCATGCCTTCTTGGCCTCTGTTGTCTCCTGGAGTTTGCCATTCATGTTTATTGTGTCGATGACCCAATCTGACCATCTCATCCTCTGTCGTCACCTTCTCATTTTGCCTTCCATGTTCCCCAACATCAGGGTCTTCTCTAAGGAGTCCTCCCTTCTCATTTTCTCATTTGTTGGCCAAAGTATTTGAGCTTCAGTTTCAGGATCTGTCCTTCCAAAGAACAGTCAGGGTTGATTTCCTTTAGGATTGGCTGATCTAATCTCCTTGCAGAACAAGGGACCTTCAATGATGTTCTCTAGCACCACAATTCAAAAGTATTAATTCTTTACCACTCAGCCTTACATAGTTAATGTCAGCGTTCCAAGTATCATGTAGAATTAAATCAGAGTCCAAGGCAAAACGATCCTTTTGGTTCCAATTTAATAAAGCAGACATCTTAGGCACATCTGTGTTAATCCAAATACTGGAAATGACATCAGAATTCCACCCAGTTAAAAGTTCATGATCTTGTCCCCACACCCACAATCCATCACATGGTCCAATCTTCTTCCACGCTGGCATCCACACCCAGCTGCTTCCAGTCAGGTGTAAAAGTGCAGAGACAAAGGATGACCTTGGCTTCTAGTAAAGAATGAAAAACAATACATTCCACAATCCTACTCCTTCTATTCCCCCCTCCCATCAACTATACTAATGAAACAGCATAATGAAATAAGAGAAAGTGTGGCAGGCCAAAGATTCTTAAAGGAACCGCTGCAGGCCTGACAGCTAGATTAAGAGAATTGAAAGGTACCTTGTAGGTCATCTAGTCCAACCCCCACCCAAGCAGGAGACCCTACATCTTCTGGAAAAGGGCAGTCCAGTCTCTTCTTGAAAGTCTCCAGTGATGAAGCTCCCACAATGTCCGAAAGCAACTTCTGTTCCAAGGGTTTACTGTTCTCACTCTCAGAAAGTTCCTCCTTATTTCCAGATTGAATCTCTCATTGATCAGTTTCCATCTATTTTTCCTCGTCTGGCCTTTGGGAGCTTTGGAAAACAGCTTGATCCCCTCCTCTCTACAGCAGCCCCTCAAATATTGGATGACTGTTATCATGTCTCCCCTAGTCCTTCTCTTCATTAGACTAGCCAAGCCCAGTTCCTGTAACTGTTCGTCCTATGTTTTAGCCTACATTCCCCTAATCATCTTGTTGTTGTTCTTCTCTGCACTCTTTCTAGAGTCTCCACATCTTTTTTTACATCGTGGCAACCAAAACTGGATGCAGTATTCAGTTTTGGTCACCACGATGTAAAAAAAGATGTTAAGACTCTAGAAATCTAATCTTCTCCCAACAGTCAGAGGAAAATCCTCTTCAAAGATTTATAGTGTGGTGACCAATTCTCACAGCCATACATTACAACTGGGAAATCCATAACTTTCCACAAGGTGGACCTTTGTTGAGTAGGTGATGTCTCTGCTTTTGAATATTGCTGAGGCGGGGGGAGTTTCTCTAGTGGATTCTACCTCAAACAGGGAGATGGTATAGATGGCCTTCAAGACTTCAGAAAAGCGTTGGCCTGCGCGGAAGCAGATAGGCTCACTCTTGAACTTAAAAATAAAGGGGAATCAGAATATTTTGAAGTCTGGAATAGATTTTATGACTGGTATAAGACAAGGTGACAAGACTGGAACAAACTGTATATATTGTGATTGGACAGAAGGATTGATAATGTATTAAGTAGGCTAATTGTCAATAGTTGTGGCTAGCTGTATATAATGTGAATGTATAGTCACTCCGACTTCACGTTACTGCATTGTTTTAAATGTAAAAATAATAAAAATATATTGAAAAAAAAGATGCCTTGAAAAGCGCAGACAGTTTCTTTGTCATTCTAAGAGAGAACTATACTGACTACACACTCCACCAAAGTCAACGGAAATTATCAACGCAATGAAATTCTGATGGAACAAGGAGGGAAGACACAGAGAGAGAGATGTCTGAATGTAAGAAAGAGGAGAGACAGAAAATTATCCTGCTGGCAGATAAAAGCCCATCCACCTGCTTTTGACAAGGGATTGCTATTCTTTCCAACTTCAGATCCCGGAGACATTGAGTAGGCTGTAATTTCTTGCTGGGTTTTCTTTTGTCTTTGCTTTCTGCTTTCTCCTCCTTCTCTTTCTCTCTCTCTCTCTTTCTTTCTTTCTCTCTGTCTCTGTCTCTGGAGAACAGCATTGTGCCAGGACTAAGTTAAAACAGGCTGAACTAATTCATCCTCTGACCTTCGGGTGACTTTGGAACAAACTGATTTAATGGCACTTAATCTGTCAGGAAGCAGAAGCTTCAAAGACGGATATATATATATATATATATATATATATATATATATATAATATATATATATATATATATATATATATATATATATATATATATATATATATATATATATATATATGTGTGTGTGTGTGTGTGTGTGTGTGTGTGTGTAAAAGTGTGTGTGTGTGTGTGTGTGTGTGTGTGTAAAAGTGTGTGTGTAATTTAGATTTTACAACCCCCGGTATGCCCAAATATGGGAGGAAGATAACTACTTCCATTCTCTGTCCTTCGGCTCGTCACAAGAGACCATCCAGGCAGAAACCCAATATTTTTTACTGTTGCCTTTTTTGTTACATTTGTTATATTTGTGCTGATAAATAAATAAAGGGAGACTAGTATAGATCTATTTCAAGCTATTTAGCTCTCATCAGCTAGCCACACCCTTACTGGGAATCGAACCTGTGCTGTATTGCCTCTTAGGCAGATGTGTTAACCATTGAGCTACAGAGCTCGACTCCTTATCAGCCAGCCAGGGTGAAAGGTATATATTTAAAGTCACAACCCCTGGTATGCCCAAATATGGGAGGAAGGTCACACTTCCATTCTCTGTCCTTCGGCTCGTCACAAGAGACCATTCAGACAGAAACCCAATATTTTTTACTGTCGCGCTCCCCTTCCCCCCACATGTGTGTGTGACCCCACCTTGCTTCTCCATGCATGCAGCATGACCCCCCCTGCATGCACACCTCCCTCTGTGCATGCACACACAACCTCATGCATGTGCATGCAACCCACGCAACCCCCACACTAGCACATGCGTCTCTCGAATGCACCCCTCCTGCGCATGCACGGAAGAGACCTGGGAACCTGTTGGCCGGCGGGAGGCGTGCGTGCATGCGTGGTGGAGCTGAGCTAATGCGAGAGGGCTCTTCGTGCCATCTGTGGGATGCATGCCATAGGTTCATCATTACGGAACTAGAATCACATTTTAGCTATTAACTAGCTGGTAAGAGAACCTTCTTTAATCAATCTATCAACCTTTAATCTTTGTTTCTACCCGATATTCAAAGCCCCATTGCAGATTCCTCTGGCTATTTCCAGGAGAGTTTCTTAAGCTGTCCCCCTTTCACTACAATTTTCTTGTCAATTCTTTTTATCAGGTTGTGAATCTGCCTTTCCTTTATGAAGCTCACCGCTTGCCTGGCATGAATTCAGATTTATTTATTTTTTCCCCCTTCTTTCCCTTGGAACAAACGAATATAGGCAGTTAAGGAAAAGGCCCAGTGGAGTGTCAAATGCAACTTGAAAATGTTACAAGGCTGGCTTGGAATTTACATGGGGTTAGCTTTGCCCAAACAAGACGAGAAATCATCATTTATTTATATTGTTATTTTTTCTCCCTGATTTAACCTTTATTTGACAAGGAAGCCTTGTGAAATATTAATTGCCTTTCCTTCCCTCGACCCACCTCCAGTCTAGCAGAATGCAAAGAAAAGGAAAAGGCAGAGAAATACCGGCTGACAATATTGGAGGCTGGGGGGTCTTTGGTGGGATGGAAGAAGATGCCAAAAGGAGAAGGGAAAAAAACTTGGATTTCGGAGCAAAGTCTCTGTTTCAGTAGAAAAAAGAAACCCACAATAGATGAGACAGAGAGAGAATAATTAGTTGATATGTAGATAAATGATAGATGAGATGAAATAGAGATGAAATAAGATGATAGATAGATGATAGATAGATAGATAGATAGATAGATAGATAGATAGATGATAGATGATAGATTATAGATTATAGATAGATGATAGATAGATAGATAGATAGATAGATAGATAGATAGATAGATAGATAGATAGATAGATAGATAGATGGATGATAAGGTAAAGGTAAAGGCTCCTCTCGCACATACGTGCTGGTTGTTCCTGACTTTAGGGAGCGGTGCTCATCTCCATTTCAAAGGAGAAGGACCAATGCTGTTCGAAGACGTCTCTGTGGTCATGTGGCTGGCATGACTAAATGCCGAAGGCGCATAGAATGCTGTTACCTTCCCACCAAAGGTGGTCCCTATTTTTCTACTTGCCTTTTTGCATGCTTTCGAACTGCTAGGTTGGCAGAAGCTGGAACAAGTAACGGGAGCTCATTCTGTTACATGGTGCTAGGGATTCGAACTGCTGAACTGCCAACCTTTCTGATCGACAAGCTCAGCTTCCTAGCCACTGAGCTACCGTGTCCCTCAGACAAATGATAGATAGATAGATAGATAGATAGATAGATAGATAGATAGATAGATGGATGGATGGATGGATGGATGGATGGATGGATGGATGGATGGATGGATGGATGGATGGATGGATGGATGGATGGATGGATGGATGGATAGGTGGATAGGTGGATAGGTGGATAGGTGGATAGGTGGATAGGTGGATAGGTGGATAGGTGGATAGGTGGATAGGTGGATAGGTGGATAGGTGGGTAGGTGGGTAGGTGGGTAGGTAGGTAGATAGGTAGATAGGTAGATAGGTAGATAGGTAGATAGGTAGATAGGTAGATAGGTAGATAGGTAGATAGGTAGATAGGTAGATAGGTAGATAGGTAGATAGGTAGATGATAGATGATAAATGATAAATGATAGACAGAGCCACTTTCAAATTCCATTGTGTTACTTTAGGCCTATTTCTTCAATTTGCCAGGGTGGTTTTTAATTTTTATTTCTGTTTACTAGAAAGAAATATGGATATGCGTCTAGGATGAAAAAGAAGTGGAGAATCAAAGCATCAATTAAATTATATCCTGGAAGAGCAGGATATTCAGTGGTCTTTTCTCTTTTCCTTCCTCCTCCTCCTCCTCCTCCTCCTCCTCCTCCTCCTCCTCCTCCTCCTCCTCCTCCTCCTCCTCCTCCTCCTCCTCCTCCTCCTCCTCCTCTTTGAAGAGCTTGATTCCATCCCCTTTTCAGTCCTTTTTCAAGCTAGCTCTCCCAGGGAATTGATCTTGAAAAAGAGAGATGAAATTGATTACGAGTTTCTCTCTGCATACCAAAAGCCGATTGACTTGTTCTGCCTCTGCATTTATAACAAGGCTTAAATTTTTTAGCACTTCTGTGCCCTATGGAAGGCCCATCACTTAGGGCTGCTGTGCTGCTTTCTGCATAGCCGCGCGACTGTCAAAATTGTCCTGGAAAAGAAGCGTCCTTCTGTTCATTTATAAAGTTCTCCCCCTGCTTTTACTTCAGAATTATCTGATGGGGAGGTCTAAGCTGCAGAAAGTGAGAGTGCGGCTGTGTGCAAGACAAAGTAAAAAGATGGGAGTCTTTCAATCTAAGAGTATCTTTCCTGTAAGAAGGTTCAACTGTAAAACAAAATTAGGCTAGACTAGACTAAACTAGATTAGACTAGACTAGATGAATAGAGGAGAGCAGAACAGAATAGACTAGATGAATAGAGCAGAGCAGAGCAGAGCAGAACAGAATAGAATAGCATAACAGATTGAAAGGGATCTTGAAGGTCTTCTAGTCCAACCACCTGCTCAAGCAGTAGAAGCTACACCATTCCAGACAAATAGCTGTTCAGTCTTTTCTTAACCCCCCATTTCCCTCCAGTGTTGGAGTAGCAATAGCAATAGCAATAGCAGTTAGACTTATATACCGCTTCATAGGGCTTTCAGCCCTCTCTAAGCAGTTTACAGAATCAGCATATTGCCCCCAACAACAATCCGGCTCCTCATTTTACCCACCTCGGAAGGATGGAAGGCTGAGTCAACCCTGAGCCGGTGAGATTTGAACAGCTGAACTGCAGAACTGCAGTCAGCTGAAGTAGCCTGCAGTGCTGCATTTAACTACTGCGCCACCCCGGCTCTCACAGTTGTGTACCCACAACTGTCAGGAAATTTCTCCTTAGTTTTAGGTTGCTTCTCGCCTTGATTAGTTTCCACCCATTGCTTCTTGTTCCACCCTCAGGTGCTTTGGAGAATAGCTTGACTCCCTCTTCTTCTTCTGTTGATTCCTCCACGCCACTCCAGATGGAAGCCAGCTCTCTTTCTTCCATCCTGGGGAGAAGTTTAAATAAATTATGGGATCTCCTCCACCCATCCCACCTTCAACAAGGTAGGTACTCCTCCTCCTCCTCCTCCTCCTCCTCCTCCTCCTCCTCCTCCTCCTCCTCCTCCTCCTCTTCTCCTTCTCCTTCTCCTTCTCCTTCTCCTTCTCCTTCTCCTTCTCCTTCTCCTTCTCCTTCTCCTTCTCCTTCTCCTTCTTCTTCTTCTTCTTCTTCTTCTTCTTCTTCTTCTTCTTCACATAATGAAGGAGACTGAGAGGCTATGGATTGTAAGTCTCTGAATGTGAAGTTTTCATCTGGAGATTTTTCCATCCTTCTTTCAGTCTTGAGGTGACACATGATTGACCATCAGTAAGGCCTTCTGATCCAGGAACTTCACCCGATGGGTTGATGTAGAGGTCTTCCCTTAAGTAAGTGTTGTAAGTCCAAGAAGAGTTCCCAAATTGTTCCTCCATTTAAGTAACTACTTCCACCCACTCCTTCTGGTCCTGCCCTCTGATGTTTTGGAGAATGGGTCAATCCTCTATTTTCTATGACAGCTCCTCAAGTACTGGAGAACAGTTGTCATACCAATCCTTCTCTTCAATTACTATACGTACTTTGCTCCCTCTGCTGTTCATCGTGTAATTTAGGCTCCAGGCTCCTGATCATCTTTGTTGCTCTTCTCCGCACTCTTTCTAGGGCCTCAACATCTTTGTGGCAGCCAGAACTGAATTCCAAGTGTGGCTTCACTAGTGCAGCAGAAAACAGTATTATCACTTCTCATGATCTTGATGCTATCCTTCCGTTGATGCATCCGAGGACTGAGCTGGCTTTCTTGGTAGGTGCCACCCACTGCTGGCTCATACTTAAGTCATGCTCCACTCTCAGACACCTAGATCCATTGGTGGGTTCTGGATCCCCTTGCAACAAGTACGCTGCAACGGGGCCCAGCGTCCACCACATGAATGCGTGCGGCACATGAGTACTTACCACCCGTGACACTCCAGCTGCTCGGCGGAGCATCGAGCAGGTGCTGTACACTCCGTGCATGTGCACGAAAGCCCCGATCGGCTCAAATACATGTAAGGAGGGCAGGTGGGCCCTCCGGAGCATTGTACCAGAATGGCACCTGGTGCTCCCAGCAGGGACTGGTACATCTGTACCAGGATGTACCCGTCGTATCCCACCACTGTCTAGATCCTTCTCACAGTTGTAAAAACAGGCCCATTTGTCATCAAAAAAGGGCATGCATAGCCTTCAGAAGGCTTATAGAGTGCTCCTGGGGGTTGGGGGGGCAGCAACAATGAGCAAAAAACAGCTGGTTTTTCACTCATTTTGGCTCTCCCCAAGCCCCAGGAACACTCGAAACCTCCTAAAGACTATGCATGGCCATTTTGGTGAAAGGGGCGAGTTTTCAGGAGGCCAAAAATGCTGTATTCAGTGTATATGATGCACCCAGATATTCACCCCTCTTTTTTTAAGGGAAAAAGATGCATCTTCTACTCCAAAAAATACGGTACTTCTGCTGATCACCAGCTGCCAGCAGTTTGGCGGTCCGGGTCTCACCACCTCAAGGTTGACTCAGCCTTCCACCCTTCCAAGGTCAGTAAAATGAGGAGCTGGATTGTTGGGGGCAAGAGGCTGACTCTGTAAATTGCTTAGAGAGGGCTGTGAAGCACCTTCTGTAATATAAGTCTAAGCGTTATTGCTATTATACCATTTCAAACATTTGGCTGTCCTGTCTCTTCTTAAAAATCTCCAGTGATGGAGCACTCACAACTTCGGGAGGCAACTTCTGTTCCACTGGTTAATTGTCCTCACAGATGGGAAGATTCTCCTCAATTCCAGCTTGCTTCTCTCCTTGATGAGTTTCCATCCACCTTTGTCCAGATCCTGCCAAGCGGCCTATCGATAGCATAGTTAAGACATTACAAAATGCTCCCAAAATCCCTTCTTTTTAATTTTTGAAGAACCTGCAGCCAGGGAAAGCTTCTCCCTTTGCGTGGGATGGACAAACAATATTTACCGCCGGCGGAAAGATCTGCCTTCAGCAATTTCCAAGGTCAAACAAGAATAAATGGTCGAAAGCCCAAGCCATGAAATAAGGAAAGGAAAAGACTATCGTTCGACTTTTAAGAGGGGCCGCCGGAACATTTTAGACCAGTGCAGTGCAGGGATAAAATAGAGTTTTAATTAAATGGCACACGCAGGGAACGCCAGAATTGCCCTCTTCCATTTCCGCGCGGTGTAGACTCGGAGCCTACCCAACAGAGCGCTAATAGAGATATAAGTTTTCTGAAATGGCCCTCAGCAGCTGAACAGCTCCGATTCCCAGGAGGAATCCCTGAACGGCTTGCACCAAATCAACTCAATTGCAAAGGCTTTTTAAAAAAGAAATCACCCAACTCCATCTTCGGAGTTCCTGAATGAAAGCGTGGAGGAAGCCTTCAAAAGTTATCCATCCGGCTGAAAGGGCCACCACGGCAATACTTAAACGGAATTTTTTTAAAAAAAAAAAATAACAGAATTGGAAAGGACCTCAGAGGTCTTCTAGTCCAACCCCCTGCTCAGGCGGAAAACACTATAGCCGTAATAGCAGTTAGACTTATATACCGCTTCATAGGGCTTTCAGCCCTCTCTAAGTGGTTTACAGAGTCAGCATATTGCCCCCAACAACAATCCAGGTCCTCATTTCACCCACCTCGGAAGGATGGAAGGCTGAGTCAACCTTGAGCTGGTGAGATTAGAACCGCTGAACTGCAGATAACAGTCAGCTGAAGTGGCCTGCAGTACTGCACTCTAACCACTGCGCCACCTCGGCTCTTAATAATAAAGAATGCATGATAACAGAAAACAGAGTTGGGAGGGACCTTGGAGGTTTTCTAACCTATGGCGAACTTGTGGCATGTGTGTCAGAAGTGGCACACAGAGCCGTCTCTCTGACGTGAGTTGCTGCCTGTTGCTCTTCTGGGTTCCAGCGCACCAGCCAGCTGGTCTTTACACACGCGGGAGCACTGAAAAATGGAAGAGCAGCCGCTCAGTGAGCATGTGCGTGCCAGGAAGATGATTTTCCAGTTTCTGCGCACATATGCACACCTGCCAGCTATTCTTTGCATGCACCTTCGTGACAGACACCAAAAGACCAAGTGGCATGCATGCTTGTGGTGGAAACAAAAAAAAAAAAATAACTTGAATTGAATTGAATGAATTTATTATATTTCTATGCCGCCCTTTTCCCAGAAGGGACTCAGGGCGGCTCACAACCCAAGTCAAGGGGGGGGCGGGGGATAGGGGATACAAATAGGGGGAAAAAAGACATAGACAAACAATACCACAATTTTAAAAACAACTCAACAGGCACACCATTCGAGCAGGGACAGGAACTCATCAGCCCCAGGCCTGTCGGAACAGCTTTGCGGAAAGCCTGGAGGGTGGTGACGGTCCGAATCTCCACGGGGAACTTCCTGTCATGCGCATGCATGCTGGGTGGCTTCTCCTCTGGTTTCCAAAGCTCCCATGTGCATGAAGACCAGCCAGCTGGTGTGCGGGAACGGGCAATGCCTCACATGCCCAGAGAGATGGTTCTGAATGCCATTGGTCTCCCCATGCACATGCGTGCTAGAAACCAGAAGAGCAGGTGGCCAGCACGCATGCATGTGCCGGAAACAAGAAGATCATCTTCTCAGAACATCCATGCGCACCAAGTGGCTGCCCTTCTGGTTTCCAGCATGCATGTGCTCTCCCATTTCAGTATTTGGTGTCAAAAAGTTTCACCAACATTGCCCTGTGGTATTTCAGACAAATGGTTGACCAATCTCTTTTTGAAAGTCTCCAGTTGGTACAACAGCCGCAGCTCCTGAAGACAAGCTGTTCCACTGGTTGATTGTTCTCCTTGCCTTCAGGAGTTGTCAGGAAATTTCTCCATATTTCCCGGTTGGTGGTGTCAGGCCTGCAGCCATCTTTTCCTTTGGGTCTTTGGCCTGTCACATTTTCTATTATTCTTCTCTGCATTTTCTATGGTGGGAAAATGGGAGGGGGGATTGTATGGGGTTAGATGATGTGTAGCCATAACAACATTCTTTCTAGAAAGCCAAGGTCATCCTTTGTCTCGGCACCTCTGCACCTGACCAGAACTGGATGGGTGGAACCGCCAGCATGGTAGTGGAAGATTGGACCATGTGATGGGATTGTGGGTATGGGGGGAAATATCTTGAACTTTCAACAGGGTGGAAAAACCTGGAAATCTTCAGATTTGTGTTTTCCCAGATGTGCCAACATGGCTCTTTTAATAAATTGGAACTTAGAGCAATACTTTGCCTCGGATTCTAATTTACCATATTTTTCTGAGTATAAGACGCACCTTTTTCCCTCAAAAATGTGGCTGAAAATCTGGGTGCATCTTATATATCGAATACAGCAATTTTTTTGCCTCCTGAAGCCCCGCCTCTTCACCAAAATGGCCATCCATACCCTTATGGGGGCTTTCAGAGAGCTCCTGGTGGGGTGGGGAGAGCAGAAATGAGCAAACAAGGGCCGTTTTCTGCCTCCCCCCAGCCCCCAGCAGCACTCTATAAGTCTCCATAAGGCTATGCATGCAATTTATTTTGATAAAAAACAGGCTCATTTTTGTAAAAAATGGGCCGTTTTTTGCTCATTTTTGGCTCCCCCCCCCCGAGAAGCACTCTGCAAGCCCCCCCTCAAGGCTATTCATGCCTTAAAAAAATAACACAAGCCCATTTTTGTGAAAAATGGGCCATTTTTGTGATGTTTGCAGAGTGCAAAAACTTTTTTTTTCCTTTTGGAAAGCTCTTTAACTGATTAATGAGAATTAGATTGATAAAGTGCTGTGCCAGCAGAAACAAAATGAAATGCAAACCATCAAGTTTAGAGAACTCCAAGGACCCCACAGTCCTCTTCCTCCTCTTCCTCTTCCTCTTCCTCTTCCTTTTCCTCCTCATCCTCCTTCTCCCTGCACACCCCACTCCCTTCTATCACTGATGATCTTGCCTCATTTGGGTTACGAAACATCTGCAAGAAAACATCCAAGCTCAGAGAGCACCAAGGCTCCCTCTTTTCAACCCTGAGCTACAAAAATTCTCCTTCATTGAAAGCAGTTAGTGGAATTGACCAAGGACCAAGGATGCCAGTTGAATACCTAAATTAATATTCCATGTGTCTAACAGCATTACCATGAACTATTAATCTGCTGTAGCATTTGGACAGAAACTCGGTCATTTCATCCTCCAGATCTATTTGGAATAAAATCCTTGTCCTGAAAGACACAATTTGTCTATTATATTTTATTACAGCATGGACATTCATGGACCGTAGCCAAGATCACCAGATGCATGGATTTGGAGCTTCACCATTAGATGAAGATGGAACTGTGGAGTAGGAAGGATTTTTGGACAACATCTAGTCTACCCCATCCATTATTCAACCTCATTAAAGGAGATAAGCTATTCCACAGCCAAGCAGGTCACATTGTTCAAATTGTTCCAATATCTAAGGGGCTGCCACAAAGAAGAGGAGGTCAATCTATCCTCCAAAGGACTAGAACCAAAGAGAAGCTTTCTGACAGTGAAAACAATTAACAAGTGGAACATCTTGCCTCCAGAAGTTGTGGGTTCTCCACAGGGGTGGGTTCCTTCCAGTTCTAACCTCTTCTATAGAAAAGGTTCCACAAATCTGCAGTGCTGTTTAGAACCAGTTTCAGCTCCCTCCTCCCGCCCGTCCGGACATCATCAAGATGAAGAGTGAGAGGAGGAATTCTGGGAGTTGAAGTCTACAAGTCTTAAAGCTGTCAAGTTTGAACACCCCTTAGTTTTTTTAAAGAGTTAGGGGTGCAAGGGTCTTGTAACTTGACAGCTTTAAGACTTGCACACTTCAATGCCAGAGTTCCTGAGTCAACATGACTGGAGGAGGAATTCTGGGAGTTGAAGTCCACAAGTCTTAAAGCTGTTTGAACACCCCTGGGGTTTTTTTCTAAAGGGTTAGGGGTGCAAGGGTCTGGTAACTTGACAGCTTTAAGACTTGGTTCTTCAAATGCCAGAGTTTCTGAGCCAATATTTTGGTTGCTAATCAAGAGCGTTGTTAAGTAGGTTTCACCACATTTTACAAGTTGGCCACGCCTGCCCAGTCACATGGCCAGCAAGCCACTCCCACAAAGCAGGCCACACCCACAGAAGAGGTTCTAAAAATATTTGAAACCCACAACTGGTTCTCCATCACTGGAGGTTTTTTAAGAAAAGAATAGACCACCATTTGAAATAATACAGGATTTCCTGCTTGAGCAAAGAGAGGGACTAGAGGACAGCGACTATCCTTTCCAACTCTGTTATTCTGTTTTCTTGGTGTCACATATGTTCCCTGATATTTCCACCAATGGTGGGAACTGAGAAGTCTTGGTTGGTCCTGTATTTGGATCAGCTCCAAAGGTTTTCTGAAGATGTGGTCTCTCCTTAAATTTAGCAGTCTTCCAGTACTTGAAGGGTTCTCACAGGGTAGAGCGGGTGGACCTATTCTCCAAAACATTTCAGGGCAGGTTAGAAGTAACAGGCGGAAGATCCTTAGAGATCTTCTAAGGAAAATTAATCAACAGGATGACTTGCTCCAGAAGTTGTGGATGCTCCATCACTGGTTTCACTTAGAGACTGGAGAGCCACTTGTCTACAAGGGTCTAAGGCCATGATGGCAAACCTATGGTGTGGGGTGGCACATAGAGCCCTCTCTGTGGGCACTTGTGCCATCACCCCAGCTCAGCCAGCTGCTCGTCGTTTTTCGAGGCATGTATTAGATAAGGGAATAAATGGGGAACTCATCAAATTTGCAGATAACACCAAGCTGGCAGGAATAGCCAACACTCCAGAAGATAGCCTTAAGATACAGAAGGATCTTGACAAACTTGAACATTGGGCACTATCTAATAAAATGAAATTCAATGGTGAAAAGAATAAGGTTCTACATTTAGGCAAGAAAAACGAAATGCACAGGTACCAAAAAAGCCAACACAGTTCTAGGCTGCGTAAATAGAGGGATAGAATCAAGATCACGTGAAGTGTTAATACCACTTTCTAATACCTTGGTAAGGCCACACTTGGAATACTGCATTTAGTTTTGGTCGCCACGATGTAGAAAAGATGTGGAGACTCTAGAAAGAGTGCAGAGAAGAGCAACGAAGAGGATTATGGGACTGGAGACTAAAACATATGAAGAACGGTTGCAGGAACTGGGTATGTCTAGGTAAATAGAAAGAAGGACTAGGGGAGACATGATAGCAGTCTTCCAATATTTCAGGGGTTGCCACAAAGAAGAGGGAGTCAAGGTATTCTCCAAGGCACCTGAGGGTAGAACAAGAAGCAATGGGTGGAAATTAATCAAGGAGAGAAGCAACCTAGAACCAAGGAGAAATTTCCTGACAGTTAGAACAATTAATCAGTGGCACAACTTGCTTCCAAAAGTTGTGAATGCTCCAACCTTGGAAGTCTTTAAGAAGATGTTGGATAGCCATTTGTCTGAAACGGTATAGGGTTTCCTGCCTAGGCAGGGGGTTGGACTAGAAGACCTCCAAAGTCCCTTCCAACTCTGCTATTGTATTGTATTGTATTGCATGCCAGCCAGCTGGTCATCAGGTTTCCAGCATGTCCAGTTTGGACACCCAAAAGGTTCCCCATCACTGGTCTAGGGTCTTCTGCATGAGCAAGGGATTGGACTAGAAGACCTCCAAAGTCTGTTCCTGTGTGTTCTACGTTCTCTTGTCCTGCTTACACTTGTCCTGTCTTTTCAATCATTCCTTAGAGAACCTTTTCATCTTGATGGCCCTATTTTTGAACTCAGAACTTTCAGCATATGTTTCAGCTCCCCTCCCAGATCGTGGCAAAGGCAAATAAAGTCAAGGAAAGAGGCCAAATGAGTTTTCTCCAACCACCCTCTTCATTTTCCACAGATAAATCAGCAAAATGTCTCAACAACGGTCCTCAGAATATGTAGCAAATCCATAAATCCAGCAGGATCAGGCTTCTTCTCACTTTCAATGCACCCCAAGATGTTTTGAAAGTTTGTTCCGTATCAAGTCATTCAGAAAGCATGCCAAGGAAATAGAAATTGACTTGCGTCAGCATCAGTATGTAGAGGATGATAGAAGTGCTCAAATTTATAGAAAATTTAAAAATCAATTAACATGTTAGCTTCAGAGGGGATATTGTAAGCTGTCCAATGTAATAAAATCAGCAATGCATGGCATTACTTCCTTCTATGAAGAGCCTGAATAAATAAGACGTTTATGAAAAAAAAAATGAAAGAAGGGGGATGGATTCTTAAAATGAATATTTCAAGAACTGAGGAAGGAAGGGAGGGAGGGAGGGAGGGAGGGAGGGAGGAGGAGGAGGAGGAGGAGGAGGAGGAGGAGGAGGAAGGTAAAGAAAAATTGAATTTTTACCTTGCAAGTTTTTAAAAAAGAGACAGAGAGAGACTTGGGTGGTTGTAGAGTTTTATGCATAATTTATAAGAGAAATTGGCCAGTTCACTCAAGTATGCATCCTATCAGCTTTGCGGAAGTAAAAAAAAAAAAGATTAAGCAACCTAACTTTCTTTTAATTGAAATCAAATATAGGGCTGGCAGGAAATATCCAGGACTTGTGAATGAAAGCGATTCCACCGTGTTTGCCCTGCAGTTCGGTCCCAATTTTGTTACACAAAGTAAAAAGTGGAGTTTGAGGTCCTAAAAAAAGAATGAGAACACAAATAGCATCCAGAGTCCAAAGCAAAAGATTCCTCAAAGTTCCAATTGATTAAGAGAGCCATGTTGGCACATCTGGGAAAACCCGAATCTGAAACCTTCCCGGTTTTCCCCACCCAGTTGAAACTTCAAGATCTTGCCTCCACATCCACAAGTCCATCACGTGGTCCAATCTCTCACTGCCATGCTGGCAGCTTCCACCCACCCAGTTCCAGTCAGGTGCAGAGGTGCAGAGACGAAGGATGACCTTGGCTTTCTAGAAAGAATGTTGTTATGGCTACCTATCATCTAACCCCGTACAATCCCCCCTCCCATTTTCCCACAATAGAAAATGAATAGTAGAAGAATAGAAAGTGTGGCAGGCCTGAAACCCAAAAGAAAAGATGGCTTGCAGGTTTTTGACACAGAGAGTTGTCCCAAAGGTGATTTTTTTCAAGAATTTAGTTTAAGTTTAGTTTTAGTTTAATTCTTTATTCAGCTCAGGGTTGACTCAGCCTTCCATCCTTTCGAGGTGGGTAAAATGAGGACCCAGACTGTGGGGGCAATTTGCTGACTCTGTAAACCGCTTAGAGAGGGCTGAAAGCCCTAGGAAGCGGTATATAAGTCTAACTGCTATTGCTAACTGCTATTTATTTTCAGTGTACAACATATATACAATGAGATTGGTTGAGTTCCTTCAGTGCGGACCTGGGAGGCCTGCGTTGGTGGAGGTTCCAGCAACCCAGGCCGCCAAACTACTACCAGTTTACCCAAACCGATCTAAACCGGTAGGAATCCCCCGCAGACATACACACACGATTCTGCTAACTATTGATGGGCAAAAAACAAAATAAAAAATCCACAAATCTTACGAAATGTCTTACTGTACAATAAATTGCTTCATGAAACTACATCAGGACTTGGATTTCTGCCGGGTTGGATTTTTTCTTTATCTATCAGAGAGTAAAAAGGAGATAAAATAATCAATACTTTTTCATTTTTGAGCTGAACCTCAGTAATAGGCAGAAGAAACTACATTGCTTTGATTTTATTTCACTCCAGTATATTTCATGCAATCAAAATGATTGGTCCTAAAGATTGCCAAAATGACCATCTCTCCCTCCCTCCCTCTCTTTTATTCTCTCTCTCACTCTCTCACTCTCTCACTCTCTCTCTCATTTGCTTTCACTCTCATTTTCTCTTCCTCCCTTTCATTCTCTATCTCATTCTCTCTCTCTTTCATTCTTTTTCAATCTCTCTCTTTATTTCTTTCCCTATTGTCTCTCTCTCATTCTCTTTCTCTCTTTCATTTGCTTTCTCTCTCTTTCATCCTCTTTCATTCTCTCTCTCTCATTTTCCCTCCCTTTCATTCTCTCGCATTGTCTCTCTGTCATTCTCTCATTCTCTCATTCGCTTTCATTCTCTCTCATTCTTTTTCATTCTCTCTTTCATTCTCCCTTTCTCTTTCATTCTTTTTCATTCTCTCTGCCTCTCATTCTCTCTCATTCTGTTTCTCTTTCTTTCATTCTTTTTATTCTTTCTCTTATTCTCCCTCTACCTTTCATTCCCTCTCTCATTCCCTCTCATTCTCTCTCTCCTATTCGCTTTCTCTCTTTCATTCTTTTTCGTTCTCTCTCTCTCATTCTCTCTCTCTCTCATTCTCTCTCTTTTTCTCTTTCATTCTTTTTCATTCTCTCTATCTCTCGCTCTCTCTTTTTTTTTCTCTCTCTCTCCATATGATGCTCTTAGCCATATCATCTAAAACTTTAGCGCCTGTGTAGACTACACTCAGTCCCTTTGGAATGAACTCCCCGTGGAGATTCGGACCCTCACCACCCTCCAATCCTTCCGCGCTGCTGTAAAGATCTGGCTGTCCCGTCTGGCCTGGGGTTAAGATTGTAGCCCCACTCGAATGGTGTGATTGTTGCGTTTTTCTCTTTTAATATGCTGTATTGTTTATTGTTTGTTGTTTCCCCCTCCTTTTTGAATTGTGAGCCACCCTGAGTCCCCTTAGGGAAAAGGGCGGCATACAAATAAAGGCAAAAGTAAAAAGTAAAAAGTAAATAGTTTGTACAAACCAGGAAAATTGTTTAATTCAGTAGCTGGATTAGGAATTAGGAGCAAAGGCAGCCTGAATAAACAGGAACCTTTGGGAAAGAATTAAGGATTCACTATTTATCAATAATTTGAAAGGAAGAAAAAACCAAATCAGGTTTCCTGGCTCATTTTCCCCCAACTCTCAGAACTCAGCTCCCTTCACTGATATCAACGATCCATTGACTGGGATCCGCTGTCTAATTGGGTGACATCACTGCAATATCAGATTACATGGGATTCTGTTCTGACCCCCTCCTTGCTCGTTCAGAAACGAAAGCCAAATGGAGCTTGCAAAGGAATGTGTTTATCAGTCCCGGCTTTTGCTGGCTGCGAGCCCAAAATAAACATAGATAAATTCTCTGGCAAAAAGTTAAACAGCAAATGCAAAAACAAACTCTTACAGCAAACCAGGTTTATATAAAGCAAATCACTTATCCAAGTGCTTCTTCTTGCTGATGGCAAACAAACAGAGACTTGACTAGGACAGGCACGGAACGGAATGAATGAAGCACCATCAGTCTTTTATCCGCAGGAGGAGATCCTTAACGAGCCACAGCTGCTTGTTATCCTGCATCCCGAAACAACTCACAGGAGGTTTCTGCTGAGTCACAACAGGATTCCTAACATGAATAATTCATACAAACAGTCCAAAGTAGTGCATAGGGTCAAAAACCATTGATAAAACTGTCCTGTAAAAATCCTGGTAAGCACCAGATGCCAGCAAAGAGGCATCCAAAATTGTTAATAGCATCTAGTACTAATCCCAATTTTTTTGCTATCCAGTTACTAGTTTCTGGGAAAATGCCATTTAAAAGTAGTTTTAGAGAAATAGAAGGAGAGAGGGTAGGAAGGGGAAGAGGAAGAGTGGGAGTAGGGGAGAGGTAAGGGAAGAAGGAAGTGGAAGGAGAGGAGGAAGGAAGGAGAGAAGGGAAGGTGGAAGAAAAGAAAGGAGAAATAAGGTGGTGTTACAAAAGGCGGAAGGGATGGTAAATAAAGCAATCCAAATTGTATATTATAACCTATTAAATGGAATAACAAATGTATAAGAATGACAAATGTAAAGAAGAAGAACAATTATGTGAATGTATGCTTGCAATGGTATGTAAGAGAATAAAAAAAACCTTTATACATAAAAAAGTATAAAGATTTAATTTAATTTTAGATTTAATGGCCAGTCGCTTGGTGACTGTTCAAAGTGACAACAGACATCAACAAAGGATTTTATAATCCAGATTTCAAGTTCCAGAGTCTGCCTACCTTACACAAAGAATATAGATTATAGAATAATAGAGTTGGAAGGGACCTTAAAGGTTTTCTAGTCCAACCCCCTGCTTGAACAGGAGACCCCATAACATTTCAGATAAATTGTTGTCTGGTCCCTTCTTAAAAACCTCCAGTGATGGAGCACCCACAACATCTGGAGGCCAGCTGTTCCACTGGTTTATTGTTCTTAGTATTAGGAAGTTTCTCCTTATTTCAGGTTGCCTCTCTCCTTGATTAGTTCCCATTTATTTCTTCTTGTCCTGCCTTAGGGTGGTTTGGAAAATAGTTTGACCCGTCAGTTATTTGCGTGTTCAGTTCGATCTGCAGTTATTTGACTGAACACACTGTAGGAAGTTATCACCCAGCCCTCTCCCAGAAAAATGAAATATCCTAGGAAATATTGAAAAGGCAGAATATTTCTCTGGATGTGAAAAGAAAGAAACATGTTTTAAAAGACAGAATAGCTGCCTGCAGCTTCCTGCCCATCCCCACTTTGTCAATGGGCCATTAAGAAGGCCAAGCTAGTCCACTTTACATAATAAAGGCTTCTCCACTTCAGCTACAGGGGGATGGGATTAAAGCATGATAATATTGGCCCCCAACTGACCACATGGCATCTGAGAACTCAACCAAACCTGGATTCAAAACACAGCCTAGAGAGTTGCCCCTGCATGGCCCCATGGGAGTCTGACAACCAATCAGAATACATTTCTTACACAGGAGCAGGAAACAGAGAGGTGGGACTGAACAGGTTATAAAAAGCCTAGCAAGCCCCTCCCTCAGCCCTTCTCTTCTTCTCCACCAACATTGAAGCATGTGATCCCCCTTTTCTGTTCAGGGCTCAAGCCATGTGGCCCTGTCCACCATTAAAACCATCTTTCCAAGCAGCCTCCATGTCTCCAGTGTCTTTTTCCCCACTTGGAGCCGAACCCAGAAGGACATTTCTTTCATCACAAGCAGCCTCCATGTCTCCAGTGTCTTTTTCCTCACTTGGAGCCGAACACAGAAGGACATTTCTTTCATCAACACATAGTGTCAAATAACCACATTTTGGACACGTGTCAGCCAGCCTGCAATTATAGTCCTTTGCAGTGGCTTGAGGTCACATGACTGCTATTTACGATGGGTGTTTTTTCTCTCCAGAAACCGATGTTTAATTCTGGTGTACAGGAAAACGTGCCCATAGGGAACAATTGTATCGCTGAATGGCCTTTTCTTAATGGATGATGTGTTCACTTCACTTCAGGATCACCAAGTTCAATTACCATATATTCCGACGTATACAGTGACTGGGCATATAAGACGACCCTCTACTTTCAGGTGCCCGTGAGCCGGCTGAAGGCCTCCACGCTGCCGGGCTTTCGTAGTTTGAGCCAGTGGTGGGATTCAGCCAGTTCGCACCTATCCGGGAGAACCAGTTCTTAACTTTCCGAGCAGTTTGGAGAACCGGTTGTTGGAAGAAATCTCCTTTTGTTTTTCCCCCCACTTTACAGGGCTAATCCTGTAAGGAAGGCAGGAAGGAAACATTCTGGTGTTGTTTCTAGCCTCATCTTTATTGCCCTGCTTACAGAAACTGCCTCTCCAGTTAACCCTTATTACCATTGTTACAGCTAAGGCAAAGCGCCCATCGACCTGAGTGACGTTGAGTTGGCCACACCCACCCAGTCACATGACCACTGATCCCCGCCTACCCAGCTGGTCATCAGGGCAGAGAACCGGTTGTTAAATTATTTGAATCCCACCACTGGTTTGAGCTCAGCGCCTTCCTCCTCCAGACCACCAGCCAGACCTTACTAAGCCATCCCAGCGCTCATCCATCCACAGGCCCAGGCGAGGAGCGTCAAGGTAATTGATTGAATAGCCGGCGTCTGTGCTGGTGGTGGTGGGGCTTTTTGCTTGGCAATATTGCTTTTTCTTTTGTTTCGGGTTTTTTGGTATGACCTTTCTTACACCCGGCGCATAAGATGACCCACGATTTTTGAAATAATTTTTTGGGGTTAAAAAGTCGTCTTATACGCCGGAAAATACGGTAACAACTATTGCAGAAATGATCATGAAATCAGACGCACCATGACATGGTACAGGACTGATATGACTTATGCCTGAAATTTAGCGGCAAGGGAACCGGGTTGGGGGCGTGGCCAGCCTGGGTCGCTGCCGGTTTTGTGAACCAGGCCTGACTTCCACTACTGGTGCAGCCAAACTGGGCCGAACTAGCAGCAACAGTTGCCCAGTTGCTGGGCCATTCCTATTGTGGCTGAGGGCTAATCCTATCTTTGTTGGGTGAGCGCATTTGCTTATGAATAGAGCTATCTATCTCTTTACCTCTTAAGTGCTGACATCTGCTGAGGGCTGCTAAGAAAGGTGGGGGGCTGCTTCCCCCTTCTAAAAACATGTTTCTCCGTATCTCATCCAGGAAAATATAACATTCTGCCTTTTTGAATATGTCTCAAAATGTTTCATTCTTCTAGGAGAGGGATTGATGCTAACTTTTTACATGGGTTCCGTGCCCGAGCAAGGGGTTGGACTAGAAGACCTCCAAGATCCCTTCCAGCTCTGTTATTTTGTTTATTTTTCTTTTATAAGCCTTTGGCCATCAAGAGGACCCTTACACAGTAATGGACTGCAACCAGTTTAACAACTGGTTTGGTGATCGCATACCTAACATGCTACTATTCTATTCTATTCTATTCTGTTCTGTTCTGTTCTGTTCTATTCTAGAATAATAATTCTAGAATAGAATAGAATATTGGTATTGGTATTGGTATTTTATTATTGGTATGCCGCCCTTCTCCAGGAGGACTCAGGGCGGCGAACAATTCAAAGGGGAAAAAAAGGGGGAACATAAAAGACAAAATACAAATAATAAAAGTAGACAACAGTCGCACAACCATACATGTCGAGAGGGGAGGGAACTCATCACCCCCAGGCCTACCGGCAAAGCCAGGTTTTGACGGCTTTTCAGAAGGCCTGGAGAGAGGTGAGGGTCCGAATCCCTGCGGGGAGTTCATTCCAGAGGGCCGGAGCTGCCACAGAGAAGGCCCTCCCCCGGGTAATAGCCAGGTGGCATTGGCTGGTAGATGGCTCCCGGAGGAGGCCTAATCTGTGTGATCTAATGGGTCTTTGGGAGGTAATTGGCAGCAGGCGGTCTCTCAAGTACCCAGATCCAATACCATGAAGGGCTTTATAAGTTACGACTAGCACCTTGAAGCATATCCGGAGACCAATAGGCAGCCAGTGCAGCTTGCGGAGGATAGGTGTAACGTGGAATAGAATAGAATAGAATAGAATAGAATAGAATAGAATAGAATTCTTTATTGACCAAGTGTGATTTGTCACCACAAGGAATTTGTCTTTGGTGCATAAGCTCTCAGTGTACATAAAAAAATTATATACATTCATCAAGAATCATAAGGTACAGCACTTAATGATAGTCAGAGGGTACAAATAAGCAATCAGGAAACAATCAATATCAATATAAATCAGAATGATACAAGCAGCAAAGTTACAGTCCTGCAGTCATAAGTGGGAGGAGATGGGTGATAGGAACAATGAGGAGACTAATAGTAATAGTAATGGGGCCTTAGTGAATAGTTTGACAGTGGTGAGGGAATTATTTGTTTAGTAGAAAAAACTGTCCTTGTGTCTAGTTGTTTTGATGTGCAGTGCTCTATAGCGTCATTTTGAAGGAAGGAGTTGAAACAATTTATGTCCAGGATTCAAAGAGTCTGTAAATATTTTCACAGCCCTCTTTTTGACTCCTGCAGTGTACAGGTCCTCGATGGAAGGCAGGTTGGTAGCAATTGTTTTTTTCTGCAGTATTAATTATCCTCTGAAGTCTGCGTCTGTCTTGTTGGGTTGTAGAACCAAACCAGACAGTTATAGAGGTGCAGATGACAGACTCAATCATTCCTCTGTAGAACTGTAGATAACAAAATTAGATAACAAATAAACGGTCTATTGGGTAGGCATTTAATTAAACAGCAAATTAATGCAGTAATGACCTACTGGAACTAACAGGCAGAAATGTTTTACCAATGGCTACATCTGGAAGGATTCACCCTTCCCTTCCACCACCACCCCCCGCACACCCCCAATTCTCTCCTTTAGAAACACATTAAGAAAACACACATTCCTTTAACTAGTTAGATTGGAGGGCTTCGGTTTTTCGCCTAGCAAAGAGTCCTGCAGGTACAATTTGGCTCCGGAGGAAAATCAGAAGTAGAATTCGATTTGAGTTTCAGGGAACAAGGGCACGGTTTATTCTTCCCCAAGGCAGGACAAGTGAATATTGGGCTTCCTATTAAGAAAATAAATGGTGAGGCTGGCACATTTTTCAGATTTAGAATGTTCATGAATGGGGAATGGAAATGGAATAGAATAGAATAGAATGAAAAAAAATAGAATAGAATAGAATGGAATAGAATAGAATAGAATAGAATAAAAAATATGGAATGGAATGGGAATAGAATAGAATAGAAAATATGGAATGGAATGGGAATAGCCTAGCCTAGCCTAGCCTAGCCTAGCCTAGCCTAGCCTAGCCTAGGATAGCCTAGCCTAGCCTAGCCTAGCCTAGCCTAGCCTAGCCTAGCCTAGCCTAGCCTAGCCTAGCCTAGCCTAGCCTAGCCTAGCCTAGCCTAGCCTAGGATAGGATAGGATAGGATAGGATAGGATAGGATAGGATAGGATAGGATAGGATAGGATAGGATAGGATAGAAAATACAGAATGGAATGGAATGGAATAGAATAGAATAGGGAAAAAAAGAAAAGAAAATATGGAATGGAAGGGGAGGGATGGGATGGGAATAAGAAATGGACTGGAGTAGAACAGAACGGAGCAGAAGCGGAATGGAACAGAACAGAAGAGTAGAATAGAAAATGTGGAATGGAGTGGAGTAAGGTGGGGTGGAATGCAATGCAATGCAATGGAATTGGAGAGGATAGAATAGGAGAGGATAGAAAATCTGGCATGGAATAGAATGGAGGGGAAGGGAAGGGAATAAGGAATGGAATGGAATGGAGTGGAGTGCAGTGGAATTCCATGGTGCAAAAATTGAAACTTTAGGATGGGTCGCATCTGTTTGTTTGTTTGTTTGTTTGTTTGTTTGTTTGTTTGTTTGTTTGTTTATTTATTTATTTATTTATTTATTTATTTATTTATTTATTTATTTATTTATTTATTTATTTATTTATTTATTTATTTATTTATTTATTTATTTATTTATTTATTAACAAAGAGCCAGAGAGACAAATGGCTTAGCTTGGTGCAGGTAAGCCTTGACCATAATTGAGCCTGCTGAGAGCCAGTTTAGTCTAAGTGATTACGACACTAGGCTAGGAGACAGGAAACTGTAAGTTCAAGTCCTACATTAACCAAGAAAGCCAGTTGAGTGACCATGGGCCAATCATCAGGAGACTGAAAGTTCTAGTTCCACCTTAGGCATGAAAGACAGCTGAGTGACCATGGGTCAATCATCAGGAGACCATGAGTTCTAGTCGTTCCACTGGTTAATTGTGCTAACTGTCATGAAGTTTCTCCTCAGTTCTAAGTTGCTTCTCTCCTTGATTGGTTTCTACCCATTGCTTCTTGTCCTGCCCTCAGGTGCTTTGGAGAACCGGTTAACCCCTTGTTCTTTGTGGTAGCAGTCTCCCCAATATCTGGAAACAAATCAAGGAGAAAAGCAACCTAGACTTAGGGAGAACATTCCTCACGCTTGGGACAATACATAAAAAGGATTCAGCACCATCGTTCTCCTGTTTGTTTACCGGATGAATGACTTTAAGGGGAGAAAGAAGGCATTCGTCCTACCCGGAGAAGACCAATAGAAATCCTGATTTCATTTTGCTCAGATCTGGGATGTGGTGGCTTCTAAAATGAGCCTCGCCTTTTATCAGCCCACCCAACCAGAGCACATTTTGTGGACCTGAAGCAATCAAGGCGCACCGCTCGGAGCGAAAGAGCTGGGAAAGCGGAAGAGGATGTTTGATTGCATTAAGATCAAGGAAATTCTGTAAATATGTCAAAAACCTTGACTGCCTCCATCAGGAGGTTTTGCCCATTATCACCTTTGCCAAAGCAGTTTTCACTCATGCAGAAAACTTCTGCTGAAAGATTCAAGGTCTGGCATTCGAAGTGTGCATACATACACTGTCGGGGTTCCAAACAGCATCCAAAAGTAAATCAGACTCCTAGGCAAAATATTGCTCAAAGTTCCAATTGATTAAGAGAGCCATGTTGGCACATCTGGGAAAACCGGAATCTGAAAGCTTCCCGGTTTTCCCCACCCAGTTGAAAGTTCAAGATCTTGCCCCTCTCCCCCGCAATTCCATCCCATGGTCCAATCATCCTCTGCCGTGCTGGCAGTTCCACCCATCCAGTTCCAGTCAGGTGCAGAGGTGCAAAGACAAAGGATGACCTTGCCTTTCTAGAAAGAATGTTGTTATGGCTACCTATCATCTAACCCTGTACAATCCCCCTTCCCATTTTCCCACAATAGAAAATGCATAGTAGAATAATAGAAAGTGTGGCAGGCCAGAGATCCAAAAGAAAAGATGGCTGCAGGCCTGACACACAAACGCACACAGAGAGAGATAGGAAACTTGCAAAGCATGGTAAGGTGCTTTCCTCCCCCCCCCCCCCCAGCCTCCCACAATTTTGTGTCCTCTAAAGTCAGAGGTCCTTATATTTGGCGACACGATGACCCCATTGCGTGAGTGACATCGACCTCCTCCACAAAACAACCGCAACCAATATTTCACTGGGGATTAGAATCAGGCAAGAAATAAAAAACATCCCACTTATTAAAAGTTGTGGAACTTTCGTCCAACATTCTTGGCTTTGGCTAACTTTGATCTGTAGCACTATTGATCGTCTTACCATCCAACATTCCCCTCCTCCCCCCATCCAGGTTGAAAAAATAGCAGATAGAAAAGCCGGACTTTACTAGCACAGACATTCAAAGACTACTGATATGCTACGATGTCATGCATTGGAAATCTCCGATTTTCAGAAAACCATGAATAATAGCGTTGGCGAGGACCTTAGAGGTCTTCTAGTCCACCCCCCTGCCCAAGAAGGAGACCCTTTATCATTCTAGGCAAATGGCTGTCCAGTCTCTTCTCGAAAGCCTCCAGGGATGGAACAGCCACAACTTCTGAAGGGAAGCCGTTCCACTGATTAATTGTTCTCGCAGTCGGAAAATTTCTCCTTGGTTCTCGATTGCTTTGCTCCTTATTGATCTTCCATTTGTTACTTCTTGTCCTGCCCTCCGGTTCTTGGAAGAATAAGTTGACCCTATACTCTCTATGACAGTGGTAGCTAAACTTTTTGGCAAAGAGTAACGAAGCAGGAGCGTGCATGTGTGTGCTGGAGCACCAAAACCCGATAGAGAAGAAAGAGAAGAAAGTGGGGTAGGAAGGAGGGAGGGAAGCAAGGAGGGAAGCAAGGAGGGAAGGAAGGAGGGAAGGAAGGAGAGAAGGAGAGAAGAAAGGAGGGAATGAAGGAGGGAATGTAGGAGAGAAGGAAGGGGGGAAGGAAGGAGGAAAGGAAGGGGGAAAGGAGAAAAGAAAGGAGGGAAGGAAGGAAGGAGGGAAGGAGAGAAGGAGGGAAGGGGAAGGAGGGAGAGAAGAAACGAGGGAAGGAAAGAGGGAGGGAGGGAGGGAAGAAGAAGTAGGACCGTTGTAAGATAAGATGGATCTATGGGATGGTAAGAAAGCAATCTTCAAGTATATTGTCAACTGTAGGGGAAAGATTGTTATAAATACATATTATTAATAACAGTTATGAGATCATATAATTGTGAATGTATATATGAAATTGATAAAATAAAAAAGAATTAAAAAAAAACCCGATAGAGAGCAGCTGGCCAGTGTGCATGCATGCGGTGGCCAGCTGCACTTCCAGGTTCCATCGCATGCATGTGCGCCGGCCAGCTGATCTTCGTGCATGTGCATAACGGAACCCGGAAGAGAGTGTGTGGCTGCGCACGCATGCATGCATGCTGTCGCCAGCTGCACTCCTGGGTTCCAGCGTGCGCATATATGGAGACCAGCTGGCCAGCATATATGCCCGCAATGGACCCTGGAAGAGAGTGGCTGGCCATGCGCGCATGCGAGCTGGATCAGCTGGCCGGTGTGCAAGCACATGATGGAACCCAGAAGTGCAGCTGGTGATGTCACACGTGCGCACAGAGGAGGCTCTGCACACCACCTCTGGCATGCGTGCCATAGGTCGCCATCACAGCTCTATGATAATCTCTCAAGTACTGGAAAACTGCTATCATATCACCCCTAGGTCTTTCCAATGATTAATTGTTCTGTCAGGAAATTTCTCCTTAGTTGTAATTTGCTTCTCTCCTTGATTAGTTTCCACCCATTGCTTCTTGTCCTGCCCTCAGGTGCTTTGGAGAATAGTTTGACTCCCTCTTCTTTGGGGCAACCCCTGAGATATTGGAAGACTGCTATCATGTCTCCCCTGGTCCTTCTTTTCATTAAACTAGACATACCCAATTCCTGCAAACATTCTTCATATGTTTTCTTCTCCAGTCCCCTAATCCTCTTTGTTGCTCTTCTCTGCACTCTTACTAGGGTTTCAAAATCTGTTCTGATATCGTGGTGGCTAGAACGGGGTGCAGTATTCCAAATGTGGTCTCCCCAGTACAGTATTAAAGGGGTACTATCCGTATTTAAAAAAGGGATGTCAGTGGAGAAGACGCTGAGCTTGTCGATCAGAAAGGTCAGCAGTTCAGCGGTTTGAATCCCTAGTGCTGCATAACGGAGTGAGCTCCCATCGCTTGCCCCAGCTTCTGCCAACCTAGCAGTTCGAAAGCATGTAAAAAAAATGCAAGTAAAAAACTAGGGACCACCTTTGGTGGGAAGGTGACAGCGTTCGGTGCGTCTTCGGCGTTGAGTCATGTCAGCCACATGACCATGGAGATGTCTTCGGACAGCGCTGGCTCTTCGGCTTTGAAACAGAGATGAGCACTGCCCCCTAGAGTCGGGAATGACTAGCATATATGCGCAAGGGGAACCTTTTACGTTTTTATCCATATTTAAATTGTTTTAACAGAAAGCTAAATCCAGGTGCTTGACCTAGGCAAAATGGGAGTTGGCACCAGTTTGCCTGGACACATTTGATCTGCTGAAAACACACACACACACACACACACACACACACACACACACACACACACACACACAAACCACCCCATCCCAAGTTGTTTGTAACTCCTTTGGGATATTGGAACCTGGAAATCTTTAGAAAGTAAGAAAGATAAACTTGACGAACATAGGCAGGAAGTATTACCCAGGGAAAATAGGGATAGACCATTATTTAAGTCCAGAGCCATAAGGTAACATTTGGAAGGGGATTAGATGGATGCGCCCTAGTTCAGATGAGGAGGAGGATGGAAGGGAGAAGGATGGAAGGAGAAGAGGAGGAGGGAAAGGGAGAAAATGGATAGGAGGGAGAAGGATGGAAGGGGGAGGAAGGGGAGGAAGAGGAGGAGGGAAAGGGCGAAAGAGAAGGAGAAGGTGGGTGGGAGAGAGAAAGGGAAGGATGGAAGGAGAAGAGGAGGAGAAGATGGATGGGATGGAGAAGGAGAAGGAGAAGGAGGGAAAGGGGAGGCGGAGGAGGGAAAGGGAGAAAAAGAAGGAGCGGGTGGATGGGAGGGAGAAGGATGAAAGGGGGGAGGGAAAGGGGGAAAGGGAAGGAGAAGGTGGATGGGAGGGAGAAGAATGGAAGGGGCGGAGGAAATGGAGAAGAAGAGGGGAAGGAAGAAAGAGAAGGATGGAAGGAGAGAGGAGGAGGAGATGGATGGGAGGTAGGATGGAAGGGGTAGGAGGAGGAAGAGGAGGAGAAGGTGGATGGGAGGGAGGTGGAGAGGATGGAAGGGGAGGAGGAGGAGGAGGAGATGAGTTTACTCTACAAGATATTTGGTGAAACAAAGCCCTTCTTCTGCATTGGATCCCTTAATCGCCGCTTCCTTTTTCAAGGGCAATAAAAAGAAGAAAAAAACACCCCACCACATGCACTCCCTTTAAAACCCCTCTCTTTTTTTAAAAACCTGTACCATGATTTGTTGCAAACTTTTCACCATCACCCTTTCAAAAGGCAATGCCGGTGACAGGTTGCTTCCGACAAAGGATCAGGTTAAAACGGTTTGGGATGTGATGAGCACAAACAGAAAAATGAAAAAAAAAGGGGGCTAACGCTCCTTCTCCCCGACCCAGCAAAACAGCACGGCATTTTCAATATATATTTAAAATAACAAAGCTCAGAAACACACACACACACACACACACACACACACACACACACACACACACACCAAAAACCCCGGTCCTTCTACCCGCTTCTCTCCTTTCCCAGAAACTGGCAAAATCTGCTTTGTGGTCTCCAGCATTTTGCATCGTGTCAGTCGGTGTCAGAAGCTTTAGGGAAGGTAATATAGGAGATGAATGAAAGTCTATCATCTCGGAGCCCAGATGAAAAAGTGACAGCTCATAATGAAAAGAAAAATCGTTTCCATTTGGAGCCTCTGTAAGTAAGAAAATGAGGGAGCCTTGGGAACTGCCAAGCCTCAAACATCATCTCTTTGACAGACGTGTCCAGAGGCAAAGAAAGAGTTCAAGATATCATTGGCAGAGTAATATGGGAAATAATTCTCCCAAAGGGACAATTTTTTTTCCCCAAAAGGCAACCGGACTTTCTTTAAAGACGTTTCGCTTCTCCTCCGAGAAGCTTCTTCAGTTTTGCAATCAAAGAAGACTGTTAGTCGTCACTTATAAAGCCCTTCATGGTATTGGACCTGGGTACTTGAGAGACCGCCTGCTGCCAATTACCTCCACTAGACCGATTAGATCCCACAGATTAGGCCTCCTCCGAATTCCATCCGCCGGCCAGTGTCGACTGGCGACTACCCGGAGGAGAGCCTTCTCTGTGGCTGCTCCGACCCTTTGGAACGAGCTCCCAGTGGAGATTCAAACCCTCACCACCCTCCAGGCCTTCCGCAAAGCCCTTAAAACCTGGCTGTTCTGACAGGCCTGGGGCTAAAGAGCTGTTGTCCCCGTCTCGAATGGTATGACTGTTGTGTGTTTTTAAATTATGTATTGTCATGTTTGTTTTTTATTTTTTGTCTGTACCCCCCCCCCCCCTTCCCAGATTTGATTTGTCAGCCGCCCTGAGTCCCCTTCGGGGGAAAAGGGCGGCATATAAATATAATAAATGAAATGAATGAATGAAATGTTGTGGCCTGCCAGTGGCCAGCAGAGCTGGCAGCAGAATCGGACAGTGAGGAGGTTGGGGAGGAACATAGGCCAGTCCTGGGAGCTGAGGAAAGCTCGAATGAGGGCTCTGCGTTGGAGGCAGAGAGGCAGCTAGACAACAGTGAGGCAGAGGAACAGTTGGAGCCTGTTCCCAGTGTGCACATGCACAGAGCTGCCAGAAGACAAGAACAATTAAGAAAGCAGGGTTGACGTCAGGGACGTGCAGTCATCATGAAAAGAAAAAATAATGTAAAAGGAAAAAGGCAAGAACTGAGGTCAGGCTGAGCTAGTTGCTGCCAGAATCACCATGGATGACTCTGCTTAGTGCTTAACTGTTTAAAAAAGCCTCTAAAAAAGCGCCCTCTACAGGAGGCGGCAGGAGAACGACGTGCCTCATCTAGTCTGGTATTTTATGATCACTCGAGCAGAGTTAAGCAAGGGTTAAAAGCCGAAAAATTCCTGATGTAGATGAGGCATGTCATTCTCCCGCCGCCTCCTGTAGAGGGCGGTTTTTTTAGAGGCTTTTTTAAACAGTTAAGCGGAATATCCATGGTGACTCTGGCAGCAACTAGCTCAGCCTGACCTCAGCTCTTGCCTTTTTCTTTTTACATTTTTTATTCTTTTCATGATGGCAGGAAAGAGCAGAGTTGAAATCCTCTCTGAAACAGCTGGAAAAGGTATGTGTGGGTCAGAGGGAAGGGGAGGAATTCAAACTTCATCCTCCTGGTGTAACTTAGTGTGTGTGTGTGTGTGTGTATGTTTGAGAGAGGGGGGAGGGAGCATATTGAGACAGTTCTTTAGTTTATGCACTATGTAGCACTCTAATACTATGCCTTTGGGTCTTCTGAAATTTTAATTATCCAATCATAAGCAAAAACAATGTTTTCAGTAGAATGAATTTCCACTTCTACTTACACCTGCCAGCCAAAATGCTGCTAGGGGTATTGCTAACATGGGCTGAGGAGGAAAACCTAAATTTTCTGAATGATGGTGCAACTGTGTGTGTGTGTGCGCACAAGAGAGAGGTAGGAAGGAGGGGAAGGGAGAAGAAAAAGAAAAAGAAGAAGGAAACTTATTTAGCAAAGGAGAAAAACAAATGCTGTCACTTTAAATCAGAACTGAGCATGCCTGGGTGTGGAATTCTGGGAGTTGAAGTCCACAAGTCTAAAAAAATTGCTGCCTCGCCAGCCATAAACCTCATCGCACATCACTGGTTGACGTGGGAGTAAAACCACACCTTGGAGGTAATTTGCCCCTCCCATGGGACATAAAACAGGAGCAAATGGGGAGTGGGCTTTTTCCAGGAAACAATTTATTCCTTCAGTCATTTCAAGAGTGGAAAGTCCTGTTTGTAACTATAAGAGGCTCTCTGCCAAGAGATGCCTTGCTCTGTGTTTGGAAACTTGTTATCTGGCAGCTGTCCAAGAGAGATAAAGTTCGTGTTGATGAATATTCCTCTGAAAGACTGTTTGCCAAGCCTGGCTGACTGTGAATGAAAGGAATTCACAGTCGTGTAAATAAATGGCATTTTGCCGGGACCAAGACTCTGCTTCTTGCTTTTTAAGGAAGCTTTGGTCAGAACAAAGAAAGCAACACAAACCAATAGTTTTACTTTGAGATTCAGAGTTTTATTTCAGCAATAATTTGGAACACAAACAACCATCATTACACAACTTACATTAATAACCCATTGCGATGAGGCCCACTGACATAGCTGGTCCGGCAAGGATGAGCTATAGGCTAGTGGCCTCGAACACATCCTTGGGCATACTTTTTATGCTCTTCTGCACACATTTCACAATTTACTTCTTTGTTCTTTCTTACTGACTGTTAATTTCTACATACATGCGTGTCAGTGGTGGGATTCAAATTTTTTACTACCGGTTCTGTGGGCGTGGCGAGGTGGGCATGGCAGGGGAAGGATACTGCAAAATCCCCATTCCCTCCCAACCCCGCTAACCTGCTTTCCAGCTCTCTTCTCCTGTTCAGGGGAAAGAATAGCAATAGCAATAGCAATAGCAGTTAGACTTATATACCGCTTCATAGGGCTTTCAGCCCTCTCTAAGCGGTTTACGGAGTCAGCATATTATCCCCAACAACAATCTGGGTCCTCATTTTACCCACCTCGGAAGGATGGAAGGCTGAGTCAACCCTGAGCCGGTGAGATTTGAACAGCCGAATTGCAGAACTGCAGTCAGCTGAAGTAGCCTGCAGTGCTGCATTTAACCACTGCGCCACCTCGGCTCTTCAAAATCAGCTGGGAGGCTGGGAGGCAGCGGGGGAGGGGCCAGCCTATTTGCCAGTTCTCCCAACTACTCAAAATTTCCACTACCGGTTCTCCAAGTTCTCAGAACTGGCTGAACACCTGATGTGTATACATCTGAAGCTTCTACCCATCTGCCGCATTCAGTTCCTTATTTTTCACAGTTTCAACTTTCTGTGTCCAAAATCATGGCTTACAATTAGCAACAGCTCAGCAGAGTTACAAATAGTTCTGGCACATCCTCGCTGGAAACCTTGGTTCGTATCTCTTTCGTATCATCCATAGGCCTTGTTGAATCTAATAGACCAATAGGCTATATTTTATTTTCTTTTTTTCTTTTTTTTTAATTTTTATTTTAAACACATAAACACACCAACAAAAACAAACACATGACTTAAAAGAACATAGGAACAAGAAGTCCCATCATATATCCTACAGCAGTTCCGTATCGGTTTCTTTCCAGTTAGTGTTTTCCCTTCTATACATTTCTATCTTGCATTCATGGTCCCCTTATTCGTTATCCATTTTTATGTACTATTCTATATTTAGTTTACACTTAGCTATTTATAAAAAAATATTGTTTACCTATATTATGCTTTATATTCTTACTATCATTTATTCTCTTACATAGAGTTATAGGTATACATTCACATAGTTATTCTTTTTCTTTGCCATTCTTATACCTTTGTGATTCCATTTAAAAGGTTATAATATGCAGTTTGGGTTGCTTTGTTTACCATCCCTAGTGCCTGTTGTAACACCACCTTATTTTCCCTTTCTTTTCTCCCTCCTTTCCTTCTCTACTTCCTTCCTTCCTCCTCTCCTTCCCCTTCCTTCTTCCCTTACCTCTTCCCTACTCCTACCCTCTCTCTCTTCCCCTTCCTGCCCTCTCTCCTTCTCTTTCTCTCCCTTCCACCCTCCTCTCCTCTTTCTCTCCCTTCCACCCACCTCTCCTTATCTCTTTCTTCTTCCCTTGCCTCTCCTCCACTCTTCCTCTTCAATAGGCTATATTTTCATTTTCCTCATGACTCATGACTGAATGTTTGGAGATGGAAGGATTTATACTCCTTGCAGTCAACTGGTCATTAGTACTCCCTCTGAGACAGGGCTGGGCTTCAAAAATTGCAGCAATGGGTTCATTGCTCTGTTGCTGGGTGGGTGTGGCCATGGTTGTTGGCCTCCTGCACCATGGTGGGGAGGGGTGTTTTTTGCCCTCCCCAGCAGTGGTGGGATTCAAAAATTTTACTACCAGTTCTGTGGGCAT
Source organism: Thamnophis sirtalis (assembly GCF_051295495.1). Lineage (NCBI taxonomy): Eukaryota > Metazoa > Chordata > Lepidosauria > Squamata > Natricidae > Thamnophis > Thamnophis sirtalis. The sequence continues at coordinate 6,757,243 of NW_028261385.1, forward strand.
GGCTTGGTGGGCATGGCGGGGAAGGATACTGTAAAATCCCATTCCCTCCCCACTCCAGGGGAAGGTTACTGTAAAATCCTCATTCCCTCCTGATCGCTTGGGACTCAGGAGGCAGCGAAGAGATGGGGGCGGGGCCAGCCAGAGGTGATATTTAACTGTTCTCTGAATTACTCAAAATTTCCACTATCGGTTCTCCAAAACTGGTCACAACCTGCTCAATAACACCTCTGTTCCTTTCCCTTCTTTTCACATATCAACAAGATAGGACAAGACCCTCTGGAGGCCAGAAATAGGCCCATATCCAGACTTAGAGAACTTGTGGTAGGCCCATTTCCCCCCTTCCCTGAGCCTCCATGCAGGCCCTTCACTTACCTGGCATGATGAATGGGCCATGTGGAGTCTCCTGGAAGGGGAGGGGTATGGTGGGTGGAGCCAGCCAGGGATGGCATTTGGGGGTGCACTGAACCGGGCAGAATCCTAGCTAAAGGATTGCCTGAACCTGTGTGAACCCCCAGCAACCAATCCCTGAATAGGCTATATTTTTATTTTCCTCAAGACTGAATGATGAGAGGAAGGAAGGATTTATATTCCTGGAAGTCATCTGGTCATTAGTACTCCCGCTGAGAGTCCTTGAAGCACTTGTAGATTTATCTGTGTCATCGCCGCAAGTAGAATCCTTTCAGCATAGGAAACAAACAGATACTCCCCCAGACCCAATTATAAGAAGGAAAATCTATGAATGTGCAGAAATGGATAGATTGTCTATGGAAATGAAGGAGAGGGAAGAAACCAAGTGCTATCAACTCTGGAATAGATGGTTGTTCTGACCCCCTCCTCCGTCCAGTAACGAATGCCGAGACAAGCTTAACTGGAATGTATTTTAGTAGCAAGACACCAGAACCTCGATGGCTGAAAGCCAAGCAGAACAAACAGATAAGGACCTTGGCAGCAACTCAGACAAACTCAGGCAGCAAGAAACACAGATAAGGCTTGGCAGCAATCCAGCCTGCCAAGCTCACAGTACTATCCTCCGACATTCAATCCTGTGTTGACTTCTGCAAAGTGGGGCGTGTGCACCAGTAGCTTTTTATAGTCTGGAGAGGAGCCTAATGACCACCAGCTGAGTACAATCACCTCCTGTAATTGCGTAATTGTTCCTGACGCCCATTAGCTCTTCCATGGCGTGCATCCAGGAACAACTCACTACTGGCTCACTCTCCCTTGTCTCCTCCCCACTGGTCCAAGGCTCAGGTGCCTCCTGATGGCCAACCAGCCTCTCTGCACCCTGCTCGGAGTTGGAACCCTGTCCAGGGTCCCCCATCTCCTCCAGAGCCTACCCAGAGGGCCCCTCGCTGTCGGAGTCTGGTGGCAGCTCCAACAGCTCCTGCTGGGCCACAACAAATGGTATTTCTCGCTTGAGAGTAAACGTAAAACTTAAGGTACAAACAGTAAAAGTATGAAATATAGAGTGCATTTAAATAAGGATATACCTTAGGATAATGATATAGAGATAGAATTTTTTGTAAATAGGATTGTTACGAAAGATATGGATATCGATATGGAAAAGCTGTTATAAGTGTAAAATTGTGTTTTGTCTTTTAAATGTTAGAAAATTCAATAAATACTATTATTATTATTTTTAAAAAGTATTGTTGCAGGATGTAAGCGGTTCCAAGTATAGCTACGTTTTGCAACTGGCTGATGTCGATTCTGTAATAATTATTATTATAGGCACAACAATGTGAAACCACAGCTGCCAGTTCCTTAGCTGGGGTTAGCCTTCACGCATATCAAATCCTTCCCAACAACCCAACGCATCGCATAGTACAGGTGCAGATTCAAGCTGTCTGTCCTTTTGTAACGGACAGATGGAAATTGAGTCCGTGTTGTTAGGATTATCAAATTTCACTGGCAAAATCTGGAGGTGCCCAAAGGGATTCAGAAAAGACTCCAAAAAGGATTCCGAAGACCATCCGGTATAAAACCTGGTAGGGAAAATAAAACAGGTGACCTTGAACGAGTTGAGACATGGGGGAGTAGGGGGAGTTTTGGCTCTCCCCGTATTCATTTTTTTTAAAAAAATGTTATTTTATCCACTGCTCTTTCCATCTGCGCAGGATGATATGAGAGTTTCGGGTAAGGTCCTGTAGCTTTCTCCCTGCAGACATGTAAATGAATGCCAAGCTAATTCACAACGTGAAAAATAAAATAAAATAGAAGAAATAAGAAAATCTGGAGTAGATTTGGCAGGCAATACTTTACTCATCCTTGGATTAGGTAACATCTGTACGCCGTATTTTAACGGGAAATATTAATAAGAAAGAATGTCAGGCTTCTCGACTAAATCTCTTTAGTCAGACTCAGTTACTGATGGGAATAGAGCTGACAGCTCCACAGAGTGACTGGTGGTTGACTTCAGTAAGGTTTTGTTTTATTAAAATTTCCAAGCCTATTTCTCAGCCTTGAGATCTCCTGGTGGTCTCGTTCTGACCCAGACTTAGCAGAAACAAGAAACAGACTCCTTGTCACGAAAAAACCCTCTTTATTACCTCTTGTGATGGCATTCACCCACCGAAAAGACCAGGCAATAGTCCTTCAAAGAGTAAATTGCAGTAATAGACCTTATCAGTTCCTTGTGATAATTGCAAAGCTGTGAGCTCCCAGCCGAAAGTCAGTAAATTAAGTTCTGGCAAGCAGTCTCTGTAGCATGAAACACAATGAGCAAAGTCTTCAGAAATACGAACTGTTGTCTCCTATGACCACCACTTCCCTTTCCTTCTATTTATTCCCCAGCCGGGGAGAGGGCATTCAGTGTCCATGAGTGCCTTGCTTCCTGAGTCATCTCCTTGACCTCAGTTGTTTTTCTCTCCAAACAGCTCTGCTCATACGCGCATCTGGAACAGGCGCCAGTTGTTCTTCCTCCTCACTCATCTCAACCTCCAAAGGCAGCTGCCTCCCAGTGCCTGGGAAATACCAGATGGCCCTGCCTCTATCTCTGTGTCCAATGCAGAGCATCCATCAGAACATCCCCCAGGCTCCAGAACTGGCCCAAGTTCTTCCCCAATCTCCTCATTGTCCAAGTCTGCTGCCAGCTGTGCTGGAAACTTGCAGGCCACAACAGGTCTTTCTTCCAAATACTAACCATAGTTTTTTTCCAAGAACAGCCAAATCCTTGCAGATGACTGCAAGGAATACAAATCCTTCCATCCTCAACCATTCAGTCAGAACTGAAGAAACCTCTTGGATTAGGATTAGGATTAGGATTACTTTATTTATATGCCACCCTTTTTCCTGGGGGGACTCAGGGCGGCTCACAATCCAAGGGGGAGGGGAGTAGAAGACAAAAATACACACATAAAACAGATGGGATGAGAAGCAAAATGTCTTCAAGGAAAAAAACAACTCCAGTCCCCTTTTGAAAAAGCACCTTTGGGACAATCCAGCTTCTTGTCTTCTTGGCTGGGAATTATCACTTCCAATTGGACATTCACGCCAGGCAAATACTGACGCCATCATTTATTATCTGATTCTCCAATTCACCAGGGATTTGGCTGAGAGGCCAACCACATGTCATCCCAGTGAATTTTGAGTTAATGGACATCATACATGCTCCTTTGTTATACGTCTGCAGAAGGGGAAGTTTGCTTTGCTCTGTTCAGATGTCTGGGATAATTTAAGTAGCAATAGCACTTAGCATTTAGACTTATAAACCACTTTACAGTGCTTTACAGCCAGAGGTGGGATTTACCATATTTTTCGGAGTATAAGACGCAGCGCAGTATAAGACGCACCAAGATTTTGAAGAGGGAAATTTTTAAAAAAGTTTTGCACTTTGCAGACCTCCCAAACCCTCTGCATGCCTCGTTTTTTGTGAAAAACAGGACATGCAGAGTTTGAAGAGCCGAGGTGGTGCAATGGTTAGGGTGCAGTACTGCAGGCCACTTCAGCTGACTGTTATCTGCAGTTCAGCGGTTCTAATCTCACCGGCTCAAGGTTGACTCAGCCTTCCATTCTTCCGAGGTGGGTAAAATGAGGACCCAGACTGTGGGGGCAATTTACTGACTCTGTAAACCGCTTAGAGAGGGCTGAAAGCCCTATGAAGCGGTATATAAGTCTAACTGCTACTATTGCTATTGCTATTGAAAGGCCTGCAAAGTGCTCCTGGGGGTGAGGGGCAGAAATGAGCAAAAACTGGCCCATTTTTCATGAAAACGGACCTATTTTCTTTCCAAAAAAAGGGCATGCATAGCATTTAGGAGGCTTGTAGAATTCTCCTGGGGGCTGAGGGGGCAAAAATGAGCAAAAAACGGGCCCATTTTTTGCAAAAACCAGCATGCATAGGCTTTGGGAGGCTTGTAGAGTGCTCCTGAGGGCTGGGGAGGGGGCAAAAATGAGCAATAAATGGTCCATTTATTACTCATTTTTGCCCTCCCTAGCTCCCAGGGGTTCCACCACAAAACCATGCTCGATTAAACCGGGTCTGACTAAACCGCGTCGCTGACGTCATCAAAAGGGCGACAACAGCGCAGAGACAGAAGCACGCTGTAAACCCTAAACCTAAAATTAACCCCTAAACCTAACCCTAACCCCCCTAAACCTAATCCTAAACCTGACCCTAAACCTAACCCTTAACCTCACCCTAAACCTAAACCTAACCCTTAACCTCACCCTAAACCTAACCCTAACCCTTAACCTAACCCTAAACCTAATCCTAACCCTTAACCTAACCCTAAGCCTAACTCTAAACCTAACCCTAAACCTAACCCTTACCTTAAGTTGAATAGGCTTGCTTTCAAAGCGCTATTTAAAGCGCCCTTCTTTCTCCACGCTGGCTGTTGTCGCTGTGTTGATGACGTCAGCGACGCGGTTTAATCGGGCGCGGCTTAGTCGAGCGCGGTTTTGACGGGTCACGGCTCCCAGGAGCACTTTGCAGGCTCCCCAAACCTTCCAAATGTCAATTTTTGTGAAGGGGGTGGAGTTTTGGGAGGCCAAAAATGCTGTATGCCATGTATAAGATACACCCAGATTTTCACCCTCTTTTTTTTGGGGGGGGGGAAGTGCATCTTATACTCCGAAAAATATTGTACTTACCTTCCCTACCAGCTCGCAAATGTGAGCGTGCCTGCGTCGGCACATGTGCACCGTCTTCTGCGCATGCACAGTGCTCACACATTATGTTGGGGTGGGTGGGTGCAGTCTCTCACCGCCGCCGCTTTGATTTAATATCAGGGGAGTCGGTAGAGTTTGAGAAGTAAGAAGTACCCCATTTGCTCCCTATCGCCTCCTGAAGAGAAATAGCAATAGCAATAGCAGTTAGACTTATATACCGCTTCATAGGGCTTTCAGCCCTCTCTAAGCGGTTTACAGAGTCAGCATATCGCCCCCACAATCTGGGTCCTCATTTTACCCACCTCGGAAGGATGGAAGGCTGAGTCGACCTTGAGCCGGTGAGATTTGAACAGCCGAACTGCAGAACTGCAGTCAGCTGAAGTAGCCTGCAGTGCTGCATTTAACCACTGCACCACCTCGGCTCTTTACAAGCCTAGAGGCAAATCAATCACGAACAAAAGACGTGTTTTTTAGTCTTCAGCTTACAATACCCCTTTCAACCTTTGTGACAAATTTGGAAAAAAAAATGCCGAACTTTGGAAAACCAAAATTCAGGTGCATGGAAACTTGTGGTCCAACTGTTGCGTATACCTGGAAAGTCATTTTCAGGTAATCGAAACCAATGCATCAGAAATAAAAAAGTACCAATATGGCCCCTGTAAATGGATGTTGTTATGGTCCACCAGCAGAGCTGGCAACAGATTTGGACAGTGAGGAGGTTGGGGAGGAACATGGGCCAGTCCTAGAGTCTGGGGAAGGCTCTGACGAGGGCTCTGTGTTGGAGGCAGAGACGGGGCCAGGGCCCTCTGACAGTTATCAGCTGCCTTCGGAGTCAGAGATCACTGGGGCAGAAGAACAGCTGGAGCCTGTTCCCACTGTGTGCATGCTCAGAGTTGCCAGACAAAGGGAACAGCTAAAGAACAGGGGTCGACTTGAGAGAAAGGCCACAGGTGGACGATTCATGGCCCCTCCCAGAGGAAATAAAAGAGGAGCGAAAGGGGAGTGGAGTTTGCAGGAGACAATTAGTTCGCTTCATTGGTTTGTGACTCTCTGAGATTCCTTGCCAAGATTTGCGGATATCGGCCTGGCAGCTCTCCAAGCCAGATAAGGTCTGTGACTGTAAATCCTCCCTTGAAAGACTTTGCTGGATGTGAATGAGCAGAATTCACAGGAAATTAATAAAAGGTTTTTTTTTATTGGGACCAGGAGTTTTTTTCATTCTCTCAGGAAACCTAGGTCAGAACAGATGTCTTTACCTCCATCATTTTCCCAAAGAATATTTCCAAGAACCAAGAAAGTGTTCTTTCTCCTTTAAGTTGGAGTTTTGTATCTTCTTGCCAAGCTATTTGCACGCCCCACCAAAAAAGCGACTCGGTTCCCCAGAGAACCAAGTTCTCTTCGGCTGTATTTAAAGCTTTCTTAATTTTCTGCTGCTAATTAATACCACTCATTTGTACGACATCAGTTGGGGACGGGGGAGGTAGCATCTTGGCGGAGAGGTGCCAGGGGCTGAGGTGGCGTCTCATCTGACTCAGAATTGGCAAAGAGAATTTTTTTTATTTTTTTTTGGCCCGCACATCCTCTTACACCAGCTGCAGTTCCAACGGATGAGTGGATAGAATGGGAAGCTGCAAATTTCCCCAACCAACTATATATGCAGTGCAACATATTTCTCAGATGTTTAATGGGACAGAAATTTTGATTTGAGTCGGTTCTTCCGAGGATTGTTTGTTCTTGATGGCGAACCCTAAGCATGGAGAATGAAAAGTGAAGAGGAAGATGAGAGGCCAGGTGCAGGAGGAAGCTCTCTCTGGTTTTCTTGCTTGTAAACCTAGAATTGTACCACAGGTTGCCTTCTTAGAATGAACCCTTGTTAGGAAGACTATTATGGTCATTACATGGATCGGTCTTCTCTTTGAGAGGTGTTGGTCTTGGTTAGATCTTCCATGAATTTTCTAACCTTTCTTGCTTGCTTGCTAGCTCTCGCTTTCTTTTTCTTTCTTTCTTTCTTTCTTTCTTTCTTTCTTTCTTTCTTTCTTTCTTTCTTTCTTTCTTTCTTTCTTTCTTTCTTTCTTTTCTTCCTTCTTTACTTTCTTCCTTTCTTTTCTTCCTTGATTTTCTTTTTTCCTTCTTTCTTTTTTCCTTCTTATCTTTCTTTTCTTTATTTCTATCTATCTATCTTTCTTTCTTTTCTTCCTTCTTTACTTTCTTCCTTTCTTCCTTTCTTTCTTTCTTTCTTTCTTTTCTTCCTTCTTTCCTTTCTTCCTTTCTTGATTTTCTTTTTCCTTTCTTCTTTTTTCTTTTTTATCTTTCTTTTCTTTATTTCTATCTATTTTTCTCTTTCTATCTTTCTTTCTTTCTTTCTTTTCTTCCTTCTTTCCTTTCTTCCTTTCTTGATTTTCTTTTTCCTTCCTTCTTTTTTCTTTCTTATCTTTCTTTTCTTTATTTCTATTTATCTTTCTATCTTTCTATCTATCTTTCTATCTTTCTATCTTTCTATCTTTCTATCTTTCTATCTTTCTATCTTTCTATCTTTCTATCTTTCTATCTTTCTATCTTTCTATCTTTCTATCTTTCTATCTTTCTATCTTTCTATCTTTCTATCTTTCTATCTTTCTATCTTTCTATCTTTCTATCTTTCTATCTTTCTATCTTTCTATCTTTCTATCTTTCTATCTTTCTATTTATCTTTCTATCTTTCTATCTTTCTATCTTTCTATCTTTCTATCTTTCTATCTTTCTATCTTTCTATCTTTCTATCTTTCTATCTTTCTATCTTTCTATCTTTCTATCTTTCTATCTTTCTATCTTTCTATCTTTCTATCTTTCTATCTTTCTATCTTTCTATCTTTCTATCTTTCTATCTTTCTATCTTTCTTTCCTTCTTTCTTTCCTGAGCCTGTAAAGATGAAGTGAGGAAAGCTAAGGCTCACAATGAAGAAAGGCCTGCGGCAAAATATAAAAAATAACGAAAAAAACTTATTCCAACATGTTAAAAACAAGAAACTTCCAACTCTGTTATTCTATTCTATTCTATCCTATTCTATTCTATTTTATTCTATTCTTTATATTCTATTCTATTCTATTCTATTCTATTCTATTCTATTCTATTCTATTCTATCTTTCTTTAATAGAATAGAATAGAATAATAGTTGGAAGGGACCTTGGAGGTCTTCTAGTCCAACCCCCTGCTTAGACAGGAAACCCTACACTGCTAGAGACAAATGGTTATCCAACATCTTCTTAAAAACTTCAAAGGTTGGAGCATTCACAAGTTCTGGAGGCAGGTTGTTCCACTGATTAATTGTTCTGATTTATCCTTAGTTCTGCGTTGCTTCTCTCTTTGATTAGTTTCCACCCTTTGCTTCTTGTTCTGTCCTCCGGCGTTTTGGAGAATAGTTTGACTCCCTCTTCTTTGGGGCAGCCCCTGAGATATCGGAAGACTGCTATCATGTCTCCCCTAGTCCTTCTTTTCATTAAACTAGACATACCAAATTCCAGCAACCGTTCTTCATATACAGGGCGGGGCATAACCTTTTCCTAGGGGGTCACAGCAACACTTGTAATAACAACACAAATAATTCATACACCATTCGAAAGCCCATCAAAAACTGAGTTTATTGACACGATTTAATAGTCAGTATGACCACCATTAGCCCTTCGAACAGCATTCAAATGAGGTGGATAAGAACACAACAAATCTTCAAACAGTTCCGTTCGATTTTCCAGATTTTTCAACACAGTTTCCAAATTCATTCTCAAAGTTTCAACCGAATATCGATTTTGACCTTGCTCCTGAATCATCAGAGCTTCCACTTCATCCTTAATTATGGCCCCAATGTTCTCTGCCGGATTGAGATCTGGCGAATTTCCCGGCCAGACGTCATTGCCCCAAAATTCGACATTGTTTTCCTTTAACAATTGCTGAGTCGCATTTGCACGCATGCAAGGAGCTTTGTCATGAAGAAAGACAGCCTCACCAACCACCAAGACATTGTCTGGATCACTGAGAAATGGAATGACATTCTCCAATAAAATTTTCTCACGGAAATAACTGCCATCCCAGGATTCCCCTTTATCCTTCAAAACCCAATGCAGTTTCTTGGCTGTGAAAATGACGAAAATCCCGATGCAAGTCGGATTGCGAACGATTTGTCGATATCGTTCATGTTTGGCGATGTCGTCGACGTCTTTAGCCCAAATTCGATCGTTCTGGAAATTCGGTTTTCGAATGGCATAAACGAAGAATTCGTCAGATGGCGCCAAAGGAAGAAAATCTTCCTCAGTCCATTCAGACAACCAATCGCACAACCAAAGCCGATCTTGAACGTGTGTTTGAGTTTTCAATGGTTTGCAAATGACGTGGAATGGCTTCAAACCTTCTCGTTCTCGATATCGGCCGATTGTCCTTTGATCAACTCGTTTTCCACGAATTTGAAGGATTTCTTGGGCCACTTTTCGGTTTCCTTTTCGTTGTTTGCGACTGCCAGTTGCAATGATGGCTTTGCTTTCTTGGGACAGTTGCATAGGACGCCCTTCTCCAAATTTTGTGAAACATTCTTGGGCTGTTTTGTTCCAATTATCAGTAACCCAATCCGGATGACGTTTCAATTTGTTTGCAATCCATTTTCGATTGATAAACGTCGCTCCAGCATCGCGAGCCTCTCGAAAGGCAATGCATTTTATTCTGTCAATGATCCTTTGTTCTTCCGAATCGAATTTTCCAGCCATTCTTAAAGCAAATTTAACATTTAATAGCTCATTCAATTCAGTTTTTTATGGGCTTTAAAATGAGGTGTCGCGGAAGTTGTAAACTGCTGTCGATCTTGCTGTGACCCCCTAGGAAAAGGTTATGCCCCGCCCTGTATTTTAGCCTCCAGTCTTTCTTTCTTTCTTTCTTTCTTTCTTTCTTTCTTTCTTTCTTTCTTTCTCTATGTCTCTCTTTCTTTCTTTCCTAATCAGTGGAACAACTTGCCTCCAGAAGCTATGAATGCTCCAACACTGGGAGTTTTTAAGAAGATATTGGATAACCATTTGTCTGAAGTGGTGTACTGTTTCCTGCCTAAGCAGGGGGTTGGACTAGAAGGTCTCCAAGGTCCCTTCCAACTCTGTTATTCCATTCTATTCTAAGACAACTAACTTCAGAGAGCAACAGGGATCCCCTCATTATATTTTTATCCACCAGATGTACAGGGCACTTCCAAAAGAGAGTGCGGGGGGGAGAGGGAGAGGGAGGGAGGGGGAGGACAGCAAGGGAGGTGAGCTCTTTCCTAATAAACAGTGAGAAGAACTCATGAAGATCATGAAGAGAAATGATGCCTTCTAGCCAAACCAGACCAGATGCATCAGGGTAGTAAACAAACTAGCAAGAATGAGAGCAATTAAAAAAAAAAACAAAGCCCTAAAAAGTAAAGGAAGTAAAAGGAAGATGGATAAATAAACAGGAGGGTTGCCAGTTCATGAACTCACCCTCCAGGCACCATTAAAAGCTTAATGTGTGGTGATCAGAAATGTTTGCAGTGTGTTTGGCCTTTCAGGAAAGAAAGAATAATATCTCAGCTTCTAATGAAGTGTGCTGGAGTTGATGTTTTGCCAGATCTTTTAGTGAGGGGTTCTTGGTGGTCTCTGAGCTTGGTTGACTTTTTGCAGACATTTCATGACCTAGCTAGATGTTGTGGCCCAGCAGGAGCCGTTGAAGCTGCCACCAGACTCCGACAGCGAGGGGCCCTATGAGTCAGCTCTGGAGGAGGTGGAGGACCCTGGACAGGGTGCCGACTCCGAGCAGGGTGCAGAGAGGCTGGTTGGCCACCCGGAGGCGCCTGAGCCTTGGACCAGTGGGGAGGAGACAAGGGAGTGTGATCCGGACGTCATGCATTGGAGCAGTGGGGAGGAGCCAAGGGAGATGTTCCTGGATGCCCGGCAAAGAAGAGCTAATAGGCGTAAGGAGCAGTTACGCAGTTACAGGAGATAATTGCACTCAGCTGGTGATAATTAGGCTCCTCTCAAGACTATAAAAGGAATGATTGTGCACACGCCCTTTGCAGGAGTCAACGTATTCACTAAAGTTGGAGAACTCTCGTGGCTAGCTTGGATTCCTGCCAAGGTTAGTCTGTGCTGGATTGCTGCCAACGTCTTGCCTGTGCTGGCTTGCTGCCAATGTCTGGACTGTGCTGGCTTGCTGCCAAGGTCCTGTCTGTGTGTTAATAAATCCTTGCAGTATCTTTGTCTCGGCATGTTTTGGTGTAGGACGAGGAGGGTCAGAACACTAGGTAACATCATCAGTGCTAGTGGGGAGTGGGGTTTGCTCTCAATTTATATTCTAATGGTTTGCCCTATAAGTGTTGGTGAGAATGGTATTGGTAGTTCTGTTTATTGTTCGCTGGCTTGACAGTTCCTTGATTGGGGCATTCTTTACTTCTTGATTATTAACCTGATGTTAATCAAGGAATAATCTATGCTCATCTTCATTGCTGGTGGGGAGTTATTTGGATATTTATGTTTCCTTTTGGGCTTGATGATTGTCCCTTTCAATAACATGTAGATGTTGTTTATTTCCACGTGCCTACTGATGGCCAACATTTTAATCTTTATCCACGTGTCAGGTGCATCTTCATTTAATAATCAGGAAAGAAACCACTCAACTCCATGCCTCAGAATTAAGTGTACTTTTACTAATTACAAATGATGAGAAGCAAAGCAAAGCTGAGTCTGAGTAAAAAGGTGCGAAAGCAATAGATATCATGTATGAGTCAATCCCCTCTCCTTGGAACCCCAGTTCATAGTCCAATAATAATTCACCCAACCATCAGGTGGGAGATGTCTTCAAAAAGCATCATCAGGTTGGAATGCTGGACAGTTGGCCTTGCGGGAAACTCCCTTCTTCTACATGCGCAGAGAGATGGTCAGAATAACTCCTAATAACAATCCTCCAGTACATAATGATTCCCCTCCCAAATACCATGTCCCCCCTCCCCGTTTCAATGGCAGCCGAAAAGCAGCAGCGAAGCAGAGGCTGACACCACATCTCTTCTTTACAATGGATCTAGAATAATAGAATAACAAAGTTAGAAAAGAAGAATAGGGAACATATATAGAATATTAACTGAATTAGAAGAGCAGGCAAAAGGTTTAAAATTAATTTGGGAATCAGACTTGGGAGAAATAGATGATAATGATTGGAAAAAAATATTTGGAATAGAAGAGCATATAAGAATATGTCAGTTAGAGTTAAGGAAAATGGATATAAAGTGATATGGAGATGGTGCATAATACCACGTAAATTAAATCAAATAGATGGTAAATATACAAACATTAGTTGGAGGGGCAAGAAAGAGCTTGGAACATATAAACATGTGTGGCGGGATTGTGATAGTGCACAAAAATTACGGGACACGGTGTTTAGAGAAATTAGAACACTGTTGACATCCAGAGATGTCTCTGAGGATTGCATTATTGTTGCTGGTGGAAAAACGGAATATAAATGAAATATTGTTGCTGGTGGAAAAATGGGATATAAATGAAACATAAAAGGAATTGATAATAAATGTGATAACGGCAGGTAGATTACCGATGATTAAATATTGGGGATGAAATTGGGCTATTCAAAGAAATGAGTGATATAATGAAATTTGGAGTTTTGCAACAAATGACAAATTAGCAAAAGGAATTAAACTTTAAAAAGGGATGATCAAAGTAAATAATTATAATGAAATATTGGGGGGATTTTATAAAATCACTGTTGGCAGAAGGCAAAGGGAATAAACCTACTCAAGAATATATGTTGTTTTGGAGGGGATAAAGGCACAATTGGAATATATTGTATATCTAAGAAATATAAGGGGGGAAATCTCCAGGGGGTGAGGGGTGCACCATAATATATGTTTTTCCCCTTTTTGTCTTCCTTTCTTTTATTCAGTTGTATATGCACTGTTTGCATTTTTGTCTTTAAAAAATGAAAAATATATATTAAATAAATAAAGTTAGAAGGGATCTTGGAGATCTTCTAAGTCTAACCCCTTGCTCAAGCAGGAGACCCTATACCATTTCAGACAAATGGCTCTCCAATCTGCTCCAGAAAACCTCCAGTGATGGGACATCTACAGCTTCTGAAGGCAAGCAGTCCAACTGAATAATTGTTTTAATTGTCAGGAAATTTCTTCTTATGTCTAGCTTGCTTCTCTCCTTCATTAGTTTCCACCCATTGCTTCTTGTCCTGCCCTCAGGTGCTTTGGAGAATTGCTTGACTCCCTCTACTTTGTGGCAGCCCCTGAGATATTGGAAGGCTGCTATCCTGTCTCCCCTAGTCCTTCTCTTCACTAAACTAGACATACCCAGTTCCTGCAACCGTTCTTCATGTGCTTTAGTCTCCAGTCCCCTAATCATCTTAGTTGCTCTTCTACGCACCCTTTCTAGAGTCTCAAAATCTTTTTTATGTGCTTAAATAAAGTTAATATTTTGGAGAAATTAACAAAGCATGTCTTCTTTTTCATTTCTCTTTCTGATCTATTGGTTTTTCTTCCTTTCAGCATTTGGGGGTCAATTTTTTTTTTAACACCAGCCAGTTGTTTCAAAGATAACTGTATAAAGCCCAAAAGTTTTGATTGACAGATCCTGCTAAATTCTTTCTTTCCACTGGTGTTCATCAAGCTAGTTTGTGGTCATCTTCACTGTAGATGCAAAAGTTGCTTAAATGACCCTCATTTGTCCCGAGCAGGGTGAATAGCAGCCATCCATTCATATGGAGGAAAGTAAAAAAGCTTTAATGTCTAATTACCCAATTGTTTTTACATTACATCTTGATTCTTTAATAGTATCATTCTTTGGGGACATTCTGGGTAGAGAAGAAAAAAGGAGCCTCCATCTGCATTTTTCCCCACCTTCTTATTTTAGACAACTTTTTCCATTTTATGTTCCCAATTTTCCTTGCTTTTGCTATTAGATTAGATTAGATTTAATGAATTTATAGGCCGCCCAATCCCGAAGGACTCCAGGCGGCTTACAACAAATACATTTCAAAAATAGAAAAGTTAAAAACACAGAAACATAAATTAAAAAAGCCACAACATACACCCAGTCTAATCGGGGCTGGACCTCAGTCATGAGTTCAACAGCCCGGGGCCTGCCAGAATAGCCAGGTCTTCATAGCCTTTCGGAAGGCCATGAGAGTGGGTAGGGTCCAGATCTCTGGGGACAGTTCATTCCAAAGGGTCGGAGCGGCTACAGAGAAGGCCCTCCCACGGGTGGTTGCCAGCCGACATTGTCTGGCTGACGGCACCCGGAGAAGGCCTTCCCTGTGCGATCTTATCGGTCGTTGGGAGGTATGTGGCAGAAGACAGTCTCACAGATATCTGGGTCCTAGGCCATGTAGGGCTTTAAAGGTAATGACCAGCACCTTGAATTGCGCTCAGAGACCAATAGGAAGCCAGTGCAGCTCGCGGAGGATAGGTGTGATGTGGGTGTACCTTGGTGCACCCAATATCGCTCGCGCGGCTGCATTCTGGACTAGTTGTAGTCTCCGAACACTTTTCAGGGGGAGCCCCATGTAGAGCGCAAATTGCACATTGTTTTAGTTTTTCCATAATTTCCGTTATTGTTTTTTTTCCCTCCGGGTTGTATTTTTTGTGTAAACTATTTTTCAGCTTTTTGTTCTTTAGTTTTTTCTTTCTTTCAAGAACTTCAGATTGCTGATAATTCCCTCTTAGTTTTTAAATTTTATTTTCAAGGTCGAATTTTCCACTTTGGTGTTTCAGTGGGTTTCTTTTTTTGGCATTTGATAACCTAGTTCTGCAGTTATAACGGCGGCTGTGCTATACATTAATTGGTTGGTTTTGTATTGTGTGCTGGATCGGATGGAAGTTAAAATGTTGTTCATGGCAGTTAACAGGTCTTTCACTCGTTTGCTGTGCCCTTCGCGAATGATAGGTAGTCTTTTTCTTTCCACATTTTCTTTGATGTGATTTTCAATTTTTCCTTTCAGCATTTTTGCTAGATCACTTAGCTCTACACTTTCAAGTTGTTGCACAGGAAGGTCTTCATCCTGTATGTTCAGAAGACCGAGGTGGCGCAGTGGTTAGGGTGCAGTACTGCAGGCCACTTCAGCTGACTGTTATCTGCAGTTCAGCGGTTCAAATCTCACCGGCTCAAGGTTGACTCAGCCTTCCATCCTTCCGAGGTGGGCGAAATGAGGACCCAGACTGTGGGGGCAATATATGCTGACTCTGTAAACCGCTTAGAGAGGGCTGAAAGCCCTATGAAGCGGTATATAAGTCTAACTGCTATTGCTATAGAAGGAAGAAAGGAAGAAAAGGAAGGAAAGAAAGAAGGAAAGAAAGAAGGAAAGAAAGAAAGAGAGACAGAGAAAGAAAGAAAGAAAGAAAGAAAGAAAGAAAGAAAGAAAGAAAGAAAGAAAGAAAGAAAGAAAGAAAGAAAGAAAGACTGGAGGCTAAAATATATAAAGAATGGTTGCTGGAATTTGGTATGTCTAGTTTAATGAAACGAAGGACTAGGGGAGACATGATAACAGTCTTCCGATATCTCAGGGGCTGCCCCAAAGAGGGAGTCAAACTATTCTCCAAAACGCGTGAGGGCAGAACAAGAAGCAAAGGGTGGAAACTAATCAAAGAGAGAAGCAACGTAGAACTAAGGATAAATCAGAACAATTAATCAGTGGAACAACCTGCCTCCAGAACTTGTGAATGCTCCAACCTTTGAAGTTTTTAAGAAGATGTTGGATAACCATAATCCTGTATGTTCAGAAGACCGAGGTGGCGCAGTGGTTAGGGTGCAGTACTGCAGGCCACTTCAGCTGACTGTTATCTGCAGTTCAGCGGTTCTAATCTCACCGGCTCAAGGTTGACTCAGCCTTCCATCCTTCCGAGGTGGGTAAAATGAGGACTCAGACTGTGGGGGCGATATGCTGACTCTATAAACCGCTTAGAGAGGGCTGAAAGCCCTATGAAGCGGTGTATAAGTCTAACTGCTATTTCTTCCACTGGCTGGTCAATTTGTTCAGGTTTTGGACCAGTTCCTTCAGCTTGTTCATCATCAGTTGTTGTTTTCTTTTTAGCCAATATTTCTAGATGTTGCATTTCCGCTTCTGTGAAAACTTTATTACGGATGATGAAGCGCCTTTGATCCATGAATCTTTGTTCAGTTATGTCACTTTCCGGGTGTTGTTGCTTCCACAGTAGCATCATTCTTTTCTTGAAATCCCCTGGCTGTTGGTTCTGCCTGGTAGTAATAGTAATAAGAGCCGAGGTGGCGCAGTGGTTAGGGTGCAGTACTGCAGGCCATTTCAGCTGACTGTTATCTGCAGTTCGGCGGTTCAAATCTCACCGGCTCAAGGTTGACTCAGCCTTCCATCCTTCCGAGGTGGGCGAAATGAGGACCCAGACTGTGGGGGCGATATGCTGATTCTGTAAACCGCTTAGAGAGGGCTGAAAGCCCTATGAAGCGGTATATAAGTCTAACTGCTATTGCTATTGCTATATTTGAGGATTTGTCGATTTTCTTCAGTTGTCCAAGTTTTGTGCTTTGGTTCCAGTTGCTTTGCAGTTGCACGCCCTGGTTCCCTGGCATTAACAACTGAGCCCTGTAGCCCCTTTTTCTTTTCTTTTCTTTTTATTAAAGAGGTTTAATAGATTTTACAAATGTTTCCCAATCCCCTTCCCTCCCTCCTTCCAACCTTACCCCCCCCTTCCAACCCTCCCTCCCCCCAATCTCCCAGAGCAAAATACAGGGTATAAATATTTAACAATCATACACTAAGATAAGCTAACTAACTGTAGCATCCTACCTCCCTCTTGTACATTAACTCCCCTTTAGATAACTTTAGATAAACTTTGGATAAATTGCGACATTCCTTGTTCATTCCTTGTTCATTCATTCATAAGCTAGTTGAAATTTCTTAGTCCGATATTTATTTTGAATGTAGTCAATCCATCTTCTCCATCCCAGCTTGTATTTCTCATCTGAATGGTCCTTGAGGTATGCTGATATTTTGGCCATCTCTGCTAAGTTTACTACTTTTAACGTCCATTCTTGAATAGTAGGCAATTCTTCCTTCTTCCAATACTGCGCCATCAACAATCTTGCTGCCGTTGTTAAGTTCAGAATCAAATTAGTCTCTACACAGAGTACAGTCTGTGATTATTCCTAGGAAGAACAGCTGGGGAAGCCCTTTTTCGACAGATATCCAGGAGCCATAGCATCTGACGTGGTCCTTGTTGACCCGGGCGATGACCGATCCAAAGTGGAATTTTGTTGGTTTCTCCTCATCATTAGTGATGGTAGATGCTTGGGTTAGTTCTCAGTGCTAAGCCACTACTGATTCAAGGACGATAATATCATAACTGTAGGAACCTCACCAGATACTTGTCCAGGCCCAATCATGGCAGGAAAGAGGCCTACCTTCTTGTTTGATGGTAGGAAGGAAGGATCCAGAATGGGGGTGGGGAAGAGGCCTACCTTTGCTTGGTGGTAGGAAGGAAGGATCAGGAATGGGAAGGGAGGAAGGAGGCCTACCTTCCTGTTGGTTGTAGGAAGTTGTTGTTGTCATCTGTGACCTGACAAAACCGCCGCGACAAAACGGCGATGTTGAAAGCGCGCCCACAAAACCACACCCACAAAACCGCGCCCACAAAAGCGCGATTAGGGTTTTTAGGTTAGGGTTAGGGTTAGGGTTAGGGTTAGGGTTAGGGTTAGGGTTAGGGTTAGGGTTAGGGTTAGGGTTAGGGTTAGGGTTAGGGTTAGGGTTAGGGTTAGGGTTAGGGTTAGGGTTAGGGTTAGGGTTAGGGTTAGGGTTAGGGTTAGGGTTAGGGTTAGGGTTAGGGTTAGGGTTAGGTTCAGGGTTAGGGTTAGGGTTAGGGTTAGGGTTAGGGTAAGGGTAAAAGTAAGGGTTAGGGTTAGGTTTGTTAACATTGTTACTGTTGTTTTCGCATTGTTTTCGATGGCGCGCTTTTGTCGGTGCGCATTTGTCGACGCGCTTTGGTGGGCATGCTTTCAACATCGCCGTTTTGTTGCGGCGGTTTTGTCGGCACGCATTTGTCGGGCACACATTTGTTGGTGAACCTTTGTCGTCGTCGTCGTCATCATCATCATCATCATCATCATCATCATCAAACATAAAACTTATGTTGTCACCAATACCATTGACTGGTGCTAATGGTTGATACAGGTTGCTGCCAGCGTCCTAGGTATCAACCAAGGACCTTCTTAAAATATAAGATGTTCCGAGTAGCACAGTTTTATGCACTTCAGCTGGTGTTATTGCAGGAAGTTGCAATTTCTTGATGTGTTTTGTAAAATTCTTGGACATGGTGCCAAGTGCCCCGATGACAATGGGTATCACTCTTATGTTGCTTCATTCATAGCCGCATAGTTTCAATGGCCAGGTTGTGATATTTCGTGATTTTTTTCCAGTTCTTTTTCTTCAACTCTGGTGTCTCCTGGTACAGCAATATCAATAAATTGTATGCTAACAGGGGTTTGTTGAAAAACAAACAGAAGAAATGGGGACAAATCGGAAAATAAATTTGTGTCCCCAAAGGATTACAAATCTCACCTTAAAATCTGGCTAGCAAGTTGACTGCTACCTGTAATTACAATTCCCTCTGTCCCAAAAAGGACCAACACAGGTGTGTGTTTGTGTGGGGGTGTGTAAATTAGATCAGGGTACTGTATACCCTAGCAAACATTCATCCCATGTTTCCAGACGCAAACAGTCTTTAGTGGCACAGCATTGAAAGAGGAAAATGCAATTATTTCGACCATTGATTTTAATTATTAATTCCACCCGTTTTAATTGCTATTTTAACTGTCTTCTTTTTTAAAAAAAATGTTGCAATGTTCAATCTGTTTTTAGTTTGTGTTTTTTAATTGGAAACTGCCAAGGGGGCTTTAATAGTCATACATACCACCAAATTAAATATAGGTGTAAATATATTAATGTGCTTGACTTTAGCGGCTGTCTGAAAACAAAAAGAAAGAAAGAAAGAAAGAAAGAAGGAAGGAAGGAGGGAGGGAGGGAGGGAGGGAGGGAGGAAGGAGGAAGGAGGAAGGAAGGAAGGAAGGAGGAGGGAGGGAGGAAGGAAGGAAGGAAGGAAGGAAGGAAGGAAGGAAGGAAGGAAGAAAGAAAGAAAGAAAGAAAGAAAGAAAGAAAGAAAGAAAGAAAGTAAGTTAGTTAGTTTACTGTTCATACATCCAACATAAGGATGACTAACCACTATTCCCAAGGTTTGGAATCATCCTACCTCATCATGTCTCACCATGTTGTGGCTCCCAATTTGTACACTGACACTTAATTTAGGATTTGCAATATGGATACCAAAGGATTTTTGAATTAATCAGTGGGGTTAGAAGAAACTGTGGGTGCTCCCATCCTGGAGGTTATTTTTTTTTATAAAAGTTTTTTTAAAATTTTTAGTCTCATACATACCTTTACAAGTATACATTCTCTTATCATATTTTAACACGTTTAAACATTCATTTTTCCTTATAAAAATTAAAATATATGATTGGGATTGCTTGGCTTACCATCCCATACCTCCACCCTATTTTCCTTTCCTTTTCTCCCTCCCACCCCTCTCTACTTTCTTCTCCTCCTCTCCATTCCCTTTCCTTCTTCCCCTTCCTCTCCCCTACTCCTCTCTACCTCTTCCCCTTCATACCCTCTCTCCTCCTCTTCCTGTCCCACCCTGGAGGTCTTTAAAGAGAGAATGAAACAACCATTTATCTGAAATGTTATAGAGCAGGGCAGTGGTGGGATTCAAATAATTTAACAACCGGTTCTCTGCCCTAATGACCAGTTGGGTAGGCGGGACTCAGTGGTCATGGGACCATGTGGGTGTGGCCAACTCAATGTCACTCAGGTCGATGGACGCTTCGCCTTAGCTGTGACAATGTCATAAGGGTTAACCGGAGAGGCAGTTTCTGTAAGCAGGACAGTAAAGATGAGGCTAGAAACAACACCAGAATGTTTCCTTCCTGCCTTCCTTACAGGATTAGCCCTGTAAAGTGGGGAAAAAAACCAAAATGAGATTTCTTCCAACAACTGGTTCTCTGAACCGCTTAGAAAGTTAACAACTGGTTCTCCCGAATAGGTGCGAACTGGCTGGATCCCACCACTGGAGCAGGGGTGTCAAATTCAAGGCCCGCGGGCTGGATCCGGTCCACAGGGTGCTTAGATGTGGCTCATGGGGCTGTCCTGGAAACAGCAAAGGACTGTCCCATGGTGTGCCAGCAAAAACGGAGCTCTATTTTTCCCAGCAGAGGGCTGCAGGAGGCCGTTGCAACCAAAAATGGGGCTGAGAGGGGCGTGCACACGTGGCCATCCTGAGCTTCATTTTTGTTTTGTCGCAGCCAAAAATTGGGCTTGCACGTGGCTATCTCAAGCTTCCTTTTCATTGGCAGAAGGCTGCAGGAGGCCATCGCGGCTGAAAATGGGGCCTGGGGGCGATGTGTGGCTGTCCCGAGCTCCGTTTTTTGCCTGCAGAGGGCTGCAAGTGACTGTCACAGCTGAAAACAGGAAAAAAGAAAAGGAAGGAAGGAAGGAAGGAAGGAAGGAAGGAAGGAAGGAAGGAAGGAAGGAAGGAAGGAAGGAAGGAAGGAAGATTATGATGAGAGAGAGTGAGGGTCTGAGGGAAGTCCTGCCTTAGCACTTGGCCACCACATGTTCCCCTGACTGAGTGATGTCGAGCTGGCCGTGATAAAGCAGACGTAAAGTGAGATTTGGACATTAAGTGTGAAACCTACTGGGTCAGGCTGGACAGCCTCTTAGAGCCCCTTTACTTCTATATTAAAGCCACATAGGCAAAGTTGCAACTTGCAAAAGAACAGGAAGCCAGTGCCTAACCACAAGATGTCAAAAATCTATGTCAAAAGTCCAAGGTTCAATTTAAGTTCTTTAATGACACGTACTCCATAAACAAAAGGAGAAGTAAGACCCCATCTCCTTATAAGGCTTTCTCCTCAAGGGAACCACTAAGAATTGAGTTAAGTGTTTCCGTGTTGCAATGCTTTTGAGAATGTATAAGAACGCGTGCTTCGATAATGAAGGTTGTTCAGAACTTGCAATGCTAAGCCATGGGCTCGCTTTCTGAACCTGGATGCCAAATAAACTTTTCCTGTATGCTGAGAAGTCTAAAGTCTGTCATTTCCTGCAACAGCGTAATCTTCAGCAGAATGCACCCTGGGCTATGCTCTATGTGGATGATGCTTGCTTCCACCACCAGAGGCGAAGTACGGCAGCAACTTCAAAAGTGGAACAATTCCCTCACCTTTTTTGGTGTCCACCTCAACATCAAGGTGAGGTAAGGTAAGAGCCAAGGTGGCGCAGTGGTTAAATGCAGCACTGCAGGCTACTGCTAGATCAGCAGGTCAGCGGTTCAAATCTCACCGGCTCAGGGTTGACTCAGCCTTCCATCCTTCCGAGGTGGGTAAAATGAGGACCCAGATTGTTGGGGGCAAGAGGCTGACTCTCTGTAAACCGCTTAGAGAGGCCTGAAAGGCCTATGAAGCGGTATATAAGTCTACTGCTATATCAAGAAAATTGAGTACTTAAGAGACTGTCACCACCCCTGGAACACTTCAGATCAGTGGAGAAAGCCTAAAGGAGGTGGACATTTTTCTTCTTGTAAAAAGTTTTATTTTTTTATTTCCATATACATTCAGAAATATACCTTCCCATAAGTACTCATATTTATCTGTTGTCTTCCAGCATTTACCACAATCTGTTCAGATTGTGGAGATTCGAACCCTCACCACCCTCCAGGCCTTCCGCAAAGCCCTTAAAACCTGGCTATTCTGACAGGCCTGGGGCTAATGAGCTTTTGTGCCCTCTCAAATGGTATGGTTGTTGTGTGTTTTTAAATTGCGGTATTGTTTTTTTTCATGTTCTTTTTTTTCCTTATTTGTACACCCCCCCCCCCTTGACTTGAGTTGTGAGCCGCCCCGAGTCCCCTTCGGGGAAAAGGGCGGCATAGAAATATAATAAATTCAATTCAATTCAATTCAATATTTTTTAAAAAACATAATCAGCGTCACTTTCTTTTCACCCCGTATATCCATCTTATTTTCCAACAACACTACTCCTTCTTTCTTCCCAACATCCCTTCTCGACCTTCTTTTTTTAATGAAAATTTAAAAAAAAAAAACTTTTACAAATATTTACTTCCTCCCGCCCTCCCCCCAAGCCCCCCAACCTTCCCTCCCCCCCCGACTTCCCAGAACCAATACAATGTATAAATCTTATAAAAAACATTCTAAAATGAACTTAAAAAGAAAAGTTGATAACATCTTTCATTTGAACTTTAACTCCTCCTTGCTAGGCTTGCTCTAAACAACTTATATCATTCCTGGTTACTTCAGTCATAAGCTATCTGGAATTTCTTAGTCTCGTATTTATTTTGAGTATAGTCAATCCATCTTCTCCACTCCAGTTTATATCTCTCATTGGAATGGTCCTTGAGATATGCTGATATTTTAGCCATCTCTGCTAAATTTCTGACTTTCAATGTCCGTTCTTCAATAGTAGGCAAATCTTCCTTCTTCCAGTATTGTGCCACCAACAGTCTAGCTGCGGTTATTAAATGTAAAATCAGGTTAATCTCTACGACTGTACAATCAGTAATTATACCTAACAAAAATAACTGAGGGGTAAACTTTATCCTTTTTTTAAAGAACATTGTGCATAATCCACCACTTCTCTACCTTCTTCTTTCCTCCTCTCCTTCCTCTTTTCTTCTTCCCCTCCCTCTCTGTTGTAACATAATTCTTTGTGTAGGTGTGGGTCACCCATGGCCCAGTTCATAACAGGGCATGCAGAGCCACGCTGAACCACACAGGAGAAAACAAACTCCTAAAATTCCATAACATCCTGATAGTGTATAACATAACATCCTGACAGTTCACTTTAGATGTGCCCTACCAATGATGCCCAGGATTTGACCATATATAGACAGAACTTCCCTGAGCAGTAGATTAGAAATTGTACTTTTACAGGTTGTTTTTAATCACATGCTATTGCTCCTCCTGCCTTTGTCCTATCTCAATAAAAGGGGCTACCAGACACCATTCTGGGTCGCTCCATCCCGAGAAAGGTCGTGTCCTGTCTTTTCTCCACATTGGCCTCATGGACGAACCACGGGAACATCATATTTGGTAGCAGAGGATGGTTACTTCGCACCTCTCCCCCGCTCCTCCTCTCTTCTTCTCCTTCTTACCTTTTCTCCTACTCTTACTACCCCTCCCTTACTTCCTCTCCTCTATACTTTCTTCTTTTTCCTCTTCTTTTGTTCTTCTTCTGATGCTGCCCTTGCTTATTTTCTTCTAGAAGGTGGACATTTTTCATCGGTCATAGCTTCAACCAGGATTTTAGTCTCACCTTCGAACAATGTTTGCTACTTCCGAAGCTCGCATCTGTCCCAAAAGCAGCAGAAAAGCCACACATCTGCATACTCTTTCCAGGTGTTTCTTAGCTGGAACAATCAACAAACAGACCCAACAATCTGCCTTTAATTCTTTCAATGCAAGAGAATATTTGTAGCTCGAGGTTGAACTGTGGAGTCCTTGGTGCTCTCTGAGCTTGGTTCTTTTCTTGATGAGGTTTCATCACCCAACTAGCATTGATGATGTTACCTAGCTGGGTAATGAAATGTCTGCAAAAAAATAATCAAGTTCAAAGAGCACCAAGGACCTCATATATTTCATTATTTCTTTTTTTCCTTCTTTTACATGTATCTGTGCCACCTAAAAGCCATTCTGCAGGCATAAAACAGGATGAGCTTGGTTGAATACTATTCAAAGCAGATGAACAGCTGGCTTGTTAAAGTACAAGATACCAGGCAACAATCTGGCTGGGGAAAGAGATAATTTTGATAACGAATTAAAAATAGGTCAGGAATCTCAGATTGGGGAGTCAGGAGAGGATGCTGATGGAAGTAGCTTGACTTTTTTGCAATGATCACTTTTTAATTTTTATTTATTTATTTGATTTGATTTTAATCCTTTATGACTTTTTAAAATAACTCACAGTGGTTAACTTACTCACTCCTCCTATTTTCCCCACAGCAACAACAACAACCCTCTAAAGTGGAGTTTGGAGTTTGGAGTTTATTCAATTTGTAGGCCGCCCTATTCCCTGAAGGGACTCAGGGCGACTGAACAAAAGCCAAGGGAGGGGAAATTACAAAAAGTAAGACAGAAACAATCAGACAATACAAACAACTTAAAAGCACAACAGACACAGCAAATTCGAGTGGGGGGGGGGACTCAACCCCAGGCTTGCTGGGACAGCCAGGTCTCCACGGCCGTTCGGAAGGCCTGAAGGGTGGAGAGGGTCCGAATCTCCACAGGGAGCTCGTTCCAAAGGGCCGGAGCAGCCACAGAGAAGGCCCTCCTCCGAGTAGTCGCCAGCCGACATTGGTCGGCAGATGGAATACGGAGGAGGCCTAATCTGTGGGATCGAATGGGTCTGTGGGAGGTAATCGGCAGAAGGTGGTCTCTCAAGTACCCAGGTCCAATACCATGTAGGGCTTTATAAGTAATAACTAGCACCCTGAAGCGTATCCGGAGACCAATAGGTAGCCAGTGCAGCTCGCGGAGGATAGGTGTAATGTGGGTGTACCGGGGTGCACCCACAATCGCTCTCGCGGCTGCATTCTGGACCAGCTGGAGTCTCCGAACACTCTTCAAGGGCTGCCCCATGTAGAGCGCATTGCAGTAGTCCAGTCTTGAGGTCATGAGGGCATGAGTGACTGTTGTAAGATCCTCCCGGTTCAGGTAGGGATGCAATTGGTGCACCAGGCGGACCTGGGCAAACGCCCCCCTGGTCACAGCCGACAAGGTGGGTTTCTCTGAGAGAGAGAGGGGGGGGAGACTAGCCCAAAGTCATTCAACTGACATTCATAGCTAAGGCAGAACAAGAACTCACAGTCTCCAGCCGATTGGCCCAAGTCACCCATCTGGTTTTCATGCATCAGGCGGGACTAGAGCTCACCGATTCCTAGTCATTGGCCCAAAGGAATGTAGACAGTTTTCATGATCAAGGTGGGACTAGAACTTTCAGTTGCTTTGCAGATTGGTCCAAAGTCATCTAGTCAACTTTCACGCTTAAGGTGGGATTAGAACTCATAATCTCTTAGTGACTGTCCCAAAGTTAACCAACCAGCTTTCATGCTTAAGGCAAGACCCAGGTACACCCACATCACACCTATCCTCCGCGAGCTGCACTGGCTACCCATTAGTCTCCAGATCCGCCTCAAGGTGCTGGTCGTTACCTATAAAGCCCTTCATGGCATCGGACCTGGGTACCTGAGAGACCGCCTCCTGCCGATCACCTCCCATAGACCGATTAGATCACACAGGTTAGGTCTTCTCCGGATTCCATCTGCCAGCCAATGTCGGCTGGCGACTCCCCGGGGGAGAGCCTTCTCTGTTGCAGCTCCAGCCCTCTGGAACGATCTCCCCGTGGAGATCCGGACCCTTACTACCCTCCCGGCCTTCCGCAAAGCCACCAAGTCCTGGCTGCTCCAGCAGGCCGGGGGGCTTTCGAAATATCCAGCCCCTCTGAAATTGTGACTGTTGTGTATTTTAATATGTTGTTTTGTGTATTATCCCCTTCCCTTGTTTTATTGTAAGCCGCCCAGAGTCCTTCGGGAGTGGGCGGCATACAAGATCAATAAAACTAAACTAAACTAAGACTAGAACTCATAGTCTCCTGGTTTCTAGGCCAACACCTTAAACATTAGACCAAACATGAAACTTAATTTCAGCTGGTTGTTTCTTGGTTGACTCTTTATAAACTCGATTCCTCATGATAGGAAGAACTGAGGCTTTGAAATAGTTAATTTCTATTCCATTAAAAATAACAACTTCGATTTTAACCAGTTTTAAAGATTTCCCCAGGATCTTTAAAGTTTTTTTTATGCATCTTTCTCTTCCTTTTTTCCCTCATCTCCTTTTTTCCCTTATATATGCAAAGACTTGGGAACCTCGATTTTAAAAATGACCATCCATTTCCCCACAATGTTTTTGTTTTGAACGCTTTGGGGTGCTTCGGAGATGATTACTGTTTTTAATAACCATGTAATTACTGTATTACTCAGAACTGTCCTATGCTTTCCCATCTGGCATAGAGGGAGGGAAGGAAGTTATAGGGACTGTTAAACTGCACCCTCTGACAAAGAGCATCATATTGCAACAATCCTGAACTCGGCTTCTTCTCTGCTTCATTGGGATGTGCAAATATGCATTCACTGAGACCATATCTGGATGAAATCAGGGCTCATCAGCAGCAAAAACACAAATGAACAAAAACGGGTGCTGTTGTGTCCCACCAGTTGCCAGTGGAGCTGGACGCAGATTCGGACAATGAGGAGGTTGGGGAGGAACATGGGACAGTCCTGGAGTCTGTGGAAGGCTCTGATGAGGGCTCTGTGTCAGAGGCAGAGAGGGAGTCAGAGCCATATGCCAGTTATCAGCTGCCTTCAGAGTCAGACATCAGTGAGGCAGATGAACAGCTGGAACCTGTTCCCAGTATGCGCATGTGCAAAGTTGCCAGATGAAGGGAAGAGCTAAAGAACAGGGGTCGACTTGGGAGCAAGGCCACAGGTGGACAATGAATGGCCCTTCCCAGAGGAAATAAAAGAGGAGCGAAAGGGGAGTGGAGTTTGCAGGAGACAATTAGTTCGCTTCATTGGTTTGTGACTCTCTGAGATTCCTTGCCAAGTTTTGCAGATATCAGCCTGGCAGCTCTCCAAGCTAGAGAAGGTCTGTGACTATATATCCTCCCTTGAAAGACTTTGCTGGATGCGAATGAGCCGAATTCACAGTCAATTAATGAAAGGGATTTTTGTCAGGACCAGGAGTTTGCTTCATGCTCTTGGGAAGCCTGGGTCAGAACAGGTGCTTGAGAAGAGACTGGTAGAAGATAGGAGATGGGATATCCGAAGAAGCTAATAAAGGACTTAAGCATCAAGGAAATATCAATCAACAGAATATTTGCCTCTCAGGGTTGAACTGTGAGGTCCTTGTTACTTTCTGAGCTTGATTGTTTTCTTCAGAAGTCTCATTACCTAACTAGGTAACATCATCCATTTTAGAAGAGAGAGGGATTTGCAG
>NW_028261385.1:6789467-6796967 GCF_051295495.1 Thamnophis sirtalis
GACAAATAGCAATTGATTTGGAGAAATGGGAAAATTTGCACTTATCAATGATGAGAAGAATCTCTACAATTAAAATGAACATTCTACCTAGAATTCTATACCTGTTTCAGACAATCCCAATCAGATTGGGTAAGGACTTTTTTCAAGATCTAAATAAAATAGTTCTGAAATTTATTTGGCAAGGGAAAAAAAGCTAGAATAAAACTTAAATTACTACAAGATGCCAGATCTAGAGGAGGATTTGGGCTACCTGATTGGGAGCTATACTATCAAGCAACAAACTTGATGTGGATTAAGGAGTGGATATCATTAAAAAAAACTCTAGATTATTGAATGTAGAAGGTCATGACTTATTTTGGGGATGGCATGCTTTCTTATGGTATAAGGGAACTAAAGCACATGGTTACTTTAGAAGACATTATGTAAGGGAGGCGTTGCTATTAAACTGGGAAAAGGTAAAAAGATTACATTATTTGAAAATTCCAGTCTGGATATCAACAATTGAATACAGCATTTTTGGCCTCCCGAAACCCCACCCTAGCGCATCCCATTTTTTGCAAAAATGGATGTGCAGAGGGTTTGGGAGGCCTGAAAAGTGCTTCTGGGGTCTGGGGAAGGCAAAAATGAATGAAAAACAGGCCATTTTTTTCCTCATTTTTGCCCCCCCACTCCCATGAGCACTCTACAAGCCTCCCAAAGCCTATGCATGCCCAGTTTTTTTTTTTGAAAAATGGATCCATTGTTGTGAAGAATATGCTGTTTTTTCTCATTTTTCCCCCCCAGCCCCAGCCCCCAGGAGGACTTTACAGGCCTCTCAAAACTCTCTGCATGCCCCATTTTTCAAAAAACAAAAAATGAGGCATGAAGAGGGTTTGGGAGACTTGCAGAGTGCAAAAACTTTTTTTTTTAATTTACCTCTTCAAAATCTTGGTGCGTCGCATACTCTGGTGTGTCTTATAGTTCAAAAAATACGGTAGGTATTCCAGTCTGAATTAAAACCAATTTTACTATCTCACTCAGAATGATCCAGTTGGAAAGGCTCTAACCCTGCCACCTGTTCTGGGCAGGATTCATACAGTATCTTGGACAAAGGATAATCCATATATCCATGTGATTGATATGGTCAGTTAGGTGTTTCTTTGTCAAATAGACAACTGCTGTTCGATACATGGGAAGGCCAAGTCTTCTACTAAAAAAAAAACCCAGAACATATGGAACATTTTTTTCTCTCCATTAAATATGGGACATGAGAAGACTTTAAAAACATGAACTAGAATTTGGTCCACCCACTGTCAAATATGCATTACCAATTCATCTGTGTTTTGATTTGTTTTTCTGGGGAACGATGGGTACCAATTTAGAATTTATTTCTTTGTTGGTTGGTTGGCATTTCCTAGACTTTAGATTCACAGCAGGCAAACTATCATAAACTGTTTAATGAACTTCCATGAGAAAGGACATGGTGGGAAAGAAATAAAGAGCGGGAACAGGTAGAAATTCTCACCTAGGATACTGCCTCCAGTTTTGTTCACCACACTATAAAAAAGACTTTGAGACTCTAGAAAAAGTGCAGAGAAGAGCAATCAAGATGATTAGGGGACTGGAGACTAAAACATACGATGAATGGTTGCAGGAATTGGGCCTGGCTAGTCTAGTGAAGAGAAGGACCAGAGGAGACAGGATAGCAGCGTTCCAATATTTGAGAAGCTGCCACAGAGAGGAAGAGGTCAAGCTATTTTCCAAGGCACCCAAAGGCCAGACAAGGAATAGTGGATTGAAACTCAACAAGGAGAGATTCAACCTGGAAATAAGGAGAAATTTCCTGACAGTGAGAACAATTAATCAGTGGAAGAATTTGCCTCCAGAGGTTGTGAATGCTCCAACAGAGCATTTAAGCAGAGTCTGGATAACCATTTGTCTAAAACGGTAGAGGGTTTCCTGCCTAAGCAGGGGGTTGGACTAGAAGACCTCCAAGGTCCCTTCCAACTCTTGTTATTCTAAATTCTATCATCACACAGACGTTCACCAAAGACACTCCTCACCAGAATTTGGAGTTCCGTTTTTATAATCGCAGAAAAAAAGAAAACTGCCTTTCTTGCTTCTTCCCAAGAAACATCCAGGGCCACATGGAGCCAGCTTCAACCGACAGCATCCTGTCAAGTAAGCTCTGTCGAGTGTATCGTAGTTCTACATGGCTGATCTAGCCAGATGTTGCAAAACAGGAGAAGCCAAGGATCACCAGATATTTAATTTACTTTCTTGGTGACCATCTGTTTCTCCGGGGCCTTTCCCTTCAGCTGTGGATCGGGTTGGAAGGGAAGAAATGAAAAAGAGGGAAAGCGGTGGAGGAAAAAATACGATAAATGTGAGCCACGAGAAATTAGACTCCTTCTTTCTCAGCCTGTGATAGGATTGTACCTCCTTCACTTGTTATATACTTTTTTTTATTAAAAAAAAGTATAAAAAGCTCCGGAGTATAAGACACACCTTAATTTTGGGGGAGGAAAATAAAAAAAAATATATCTCTGCCTACCAGCATTCATGGTATTCATCTGGCTAGCATCCTGTCAGTGTGTGAGAGAGTTGAGGGCTGTTTGGAAACAAACAGTATTTGCTGTGTGAGAAACAGGGAAGGAGACAGCAAGGAGCCTGGGCGTGGCTTGTTCTATATTAAAGCTGCATGCTGTGATGATATCTGAAACTGAAAGTGAAACTTGTCTGCTGAAGTACCACATTGGAAAACCTGCTTTTGGTATTGTATATTTACTTCATGTGTTATATTATATCTAAAGAGAGCTATTGAATCCTGCTGAATTAGTTCCTTTCCTGCTGCAAATTCTGACACCTCCTTGCAGCAAATAGCAAATAGCCAGGTCAGCTTCAGCACATTATTGTAGCCTGATTCAGCCGGAGCAGCTGATTGGCGGGTGGATCAGCCTCCCAGAATATCCCCAATCAGCTGTTCCAGGCTGCAGGGATTTCCACAGTCCATCGCCTCCTCCGGGCTTCACGATTTGCTTACATTCAGTGTATAAGATGCACCCCAATTTTCACCCTCTTTTAGAGGGGAAAAGGTGTGTCTTATACTCCCAAAAATATGGTATATTTATTTTGGGGCAGAAGGAGTTCCGCTGAACTGCGTCCCATGCCATTATAATATATACAGCATATATATCCTGCATATTTGGATATCAGATATCATTCCAGCTAATGAAAGAGAAATTGCCTTTTTTTTTACATTTCTTTTCGGGAGTTATTTGGGAAAGAAATGGCTGAAAGGGGTATATCTGTGGATCTCTTGTCTTTTATTCTGTAGAGGTGAGTCCTCGACTTAAAACAGTTCATTTCGTGACAATTCAAAGTTACAACAGCACTGAAAAGGTGACTTTTGACCCTTCTTCACACTTATGAGCCCCACGTGGTGCCTTGCAGGATTCAAAACTGCAATTATCATCATTGTCATCATCAATCAGAATAGAGGTGGAAGGAACCTGGGAGGTCTTCTAGTCCAGCCTCCTGATCAAGCAGGAGAACCTAGAACATCTCAGACAAGTGGCTGTCTAATCTCTTCTTAAAAGCCTCCAGTGATGGAGCAGCCATAATGTCTGGAGGCAAGCTGTTCAATCAATCCATTGGAATAGAGCTGGAAGGGAGTGTGGAGATCCTCTAGTCCATCTCCCTGCTCAAGTAGAAGACCCTTTACCATTTCACATAAGTGGCTGTCCAGTGATAGAGCACCCACAACTTCTGAAAGCAAGCTGTTCCACTGGTTTATTGTTCTCACTTTCTTCTTCTTCTTCTTCTTCTTCTTCTTCTTCTTCTTCTTCTTCTTCTTCTTCTTCTTCTTCTTCTTCTTCTTCTTCTTCTTCCTCCTCCTCCTCCTCCTCCTTCTTCTTCTTCTTCTTTCTCCTCCTCCTCCTCTTCTTCTTCTCTTCCTCCTCCTCCTCCTCCTTTTCCTCCTCCTCCTCCTCCTCCTCCTCCTCCTCTTCTTCTTCTTCTTCTTCTTCCTCTTCTCCTTTTTCTTCTTCTCTTCCTTCTCCACCTTCTCCTCCTCCTCCCCCCCCCTCCTCCTCCTCCTCCTTCATCAAAAACAACAACATCCATCACCAGTATGATGATGGCACAATCATATGATTCAAAGAGGCCATTTAATCTCCATCCAGCCTTCAGCATCCCTATTAGCTGACCATCTAACTCTTGAACATACCCAATCAAGCGGATCTCATCCTGAGGGATTGATTCCTCACTCAGGCTGTTCTTATTGTTCAGAGCTTTTTTCTTATCTTCAATTGGAATCATTTTTCTTTAAAAAAATCTAATATAGTGAAGATTGACTGAGCAAGAGAGATGGTAGTAGGGGCTGTATTTGAGCCATTGATATTAATTCCCAGCAAATAGGTGTTCTTAGCTCCTGAGTGAAGTGTAGAGGATACACCTGCTACATCACAAACAATTAATTGCAATCAGAGATCTGAAAGATACACTTAGGTGATCAAGTCAAACTCCAGCACAATTGAGGAATCCAAATTAAAGTGTGGCAGATGTTGTTGAGCTTAAATCCTTTTTTTACTGTATCTGAGGACTTCCCTTCCCTGGATGGTTATTTAGACACATCCAGGGAAGGGAACTCTTCAGATCTCAAAAAGCTATTAGTTCCTCTTTGAATATTGTGGTAAATTTAGTAGCTGGAACAATAAAGTGAAGAATGGTCCAGAGAATACAGTTGTGATATAAGTGTCAGTTCCGGCCAGTCCAGAGGCCTGGAGCTGCCATGCAGGGGAGAAAACCAGGCCAGTTGCCAAGACTCACCAGGTCTCCCTCCTCCACAAGCAGCTGAGTAATTTACAAAGCTATTGATAACTGACTGAAAACAATCCATGATTAATTTCCGGGTGGTTTTTGTTCTTGGTTACAAGGGGATGGATGTGCGCACATGCGGGATGCAGGTTATCCTAATTACTAAGTAACTATAAAAGGTGGTGGGGAGCACCAGGTAGCAGCTTTGACAAGTTATTCATTGCCTTGGTGCTTTGTTGGTCAGTTCGCGCCGGAAGAGTACAAACTGCATTTACAAACCGTTTCTGTGTTTGGCTGTTTTCATTAACCCTTTGGAATCTGACAGTTTGTCGGAGCTCCCACCAGAGTTTACACCAGGGCTCACACCATGGCTGAAGGTACAGTGCTTGGGTTGGAGGCTGGAGGCTTGGAGGAGCCTGCCGTAGCAACTGATATAACTGTGCTGGAGGCTGTGTCAGGGCCAGCAGAAGAGGCACCATTGGATGTAAGGTCTAAGGACTGCTTAGTGGCATGGAAGCCTACAGCAGAACCTCTAGAAGCCAATGTGGGCCAAGCCCCTACAGGGGATTGGTGTCTGGGCTTGCCAGTGGCTCAGGACCACAGAGGCGTACTACCTCATGCTCCCCAGCTCACCTCTTTTGGACCCCATTTTGCCCAAGTGTGAAAGGTGCAACTCAGATGACTATTGGAGTTACACCACCACAGTGGACAGCACAACTCTACAGATGCTGCAGGAAAGGTTTGGGGCAGTGGACCTCCGAGATAATGGATGTGGCAGTGGTTGGAAAAGGTCCCTGGAACATGGATCCCAACAGGCAGGGAGAGTCATTGGACAGTCCAGCATAACCAATCCAGAACAGTATGGTGCCCAAGGGGGCGTAATAGTAGGAGATCAGCAGCCTGGGCTAGGTTTACCCCAAGATGCCCGGGGACACCTGCGGGAGATGAGCAGTACGAGAGAGCGGTACATCAGTCTGTGTATCTTAAATCACATTCCCCTATGAAATGCACCCCTCCCAAGCCTGCTGCAGTAATCTGAGATCCAACTTCAGCCGACAGGATGCGTTGAATGCACTCCCCCTCCTTCTCTTACTATGACAACATTGGGAGTTGGCATGCGGTTGATGGGTTATAGCAGAGCTGTCAAACTCGCAGCCTGCTGGCCGGATGCATCACAGGCTGGCCACGCCCAGTTTAGCAAAGGGGGAAAAAGTCGTGACATGTCACGTGACATACCCCTGGGTTATAGCGTGCTGGCTCATGGATGCGATGATCTACGCTATGATTGGTTTTTTTTTTTGAAATATACTTTTTTATTTTCCACTTTCATAACATATAATCACATGTATACTATTACATAGCCAATATCCTATTGTACTAAGTAGTAATCACATCAGTTCCTCTTGCCATCAACGCCCAGAAAGATAAAAACCCATTATTAGCTCTTCTGCTCTCTATACACCTCTTTCTTCTACCTCTCTCCTACCTCCTTTCTTCCCTCCTTCTCATCATCCTTTCCTACTCTACTTCCCCTTCCTTTCTCCTTCTCCTCTCTCTGCATTTCACTCCTCCTTATCCTCCTCATCTTCCCCCTTACCCTCTCTCCTATCCCTCTCTTCCTATCTTTCTTCTCTCTTCTGTTTCCCAATCTTCCTCCTATTGGTGTATTTCAGCTTCTGAGTAAACTCCATTCTATGTTGATGGTATTTATACTTCCATATCAATATACTTAACATATCTTAGTTTTAAAGAAAAAATAAGATTATTATGATTGGTTTTTATGGAAGTAAAGGAGGAGTTTCCTTTTGTTCCTGCCTTTTTCTTATGTGTGCTGTGTAGGCTGTTTGATTTACCTCAGGATGTCCCCGTGTTCCTGACTATCTTGTCTGCTGTAAAAATAAGTGTTAAATATAGCTATTTATATAAAGCTACAAGTTTGTGTCAGTGTTTCTGACTTCATCTGGGCAACTGCTTCTCAATTCCACGGTGGTTCTAACATCAAGATGTTCCTAACATTTTGCCATAATCTGCCTTCCTGTAACTTACCGTATTTTTCCAAGTATAAGATTTTGAAGAGGCAAATGAAAAACAGTTTTTGCATTCTGCAGCCCTCCCAAAAACAGCCCATTTTCATGAAAATGGGCCCATTTCTTGTCCAAAAAAGGGCATGTGCAGTGCTCCTGTGGGCTGGGGAGTCAAAAACAAGCAAAAAATGGCCCATTTTTCACAAAAAATGGGCTGTTTTTTGTTTTAAAAATGGGCATGCATAGCCTTTAGGAGATTTATAGAGTGCTCCTGGAGGCTAGGAGGGCAAAAATGAGCAAAAACCAGACCATTTTGTACTCATTTTTGCCGTTCCGAGCCCCCAGGAGCACTCTGGAAGCCTCCTAAAGGCTATGCATTGCCATTTTGGTGAAGGGGCGGGGTTTCAGGAGGCCAAAACTGCTGTATTCAGTGTATAAGATGCACCCAGATTTCACCCTCTTTTTTGAGGGGAAAAATGCGTCTTATACTCTGAAAAATATGGTAAATCATGGATTTCCCTCTTGCTTTGAGGGGTAAGAAGGACCAATGTTACATATTGATACTGGAGCAATAGGCTCCACCAAGGTCCTCCATTCTGGTGGGAGAATACTTGAAGCTGATTGGCTGAGCCATCTGACAGCTTCCTATAAAAGGGCCAGCCGTCAGACAAGGCCACCA
>NW_028261385.1:6801967-6803152 GCF_051295495.1 Thamnophis sirtalis
TGTTGGAGCAGTCACAACTCCTGGAGGCAAGTCCTTCCACTGGTTAATTGTTCACGCTGTCAGGAAATTTCTCCTTAGTTCTAGGTTGCTTTTCTCCTTGATTAGTTTCCATCCATTATTTCTCATCTTACCTTCTGGTGCTTTGGTCAATAGTTTGAAACAACCTCCCCCCCCCCCCATCTTTGTAGGAGCTCCTCAAATATTGGAAGACTGCTATCACATCTCCTCTAGTCCTTTTTTCCATCAGATTAAACCAGGGGTCAGTGACCTTAAACACTTAATGAGCCATTTGGACCCGTTTCCCACATAAAATAAAACACCGGCAGAGACCTGAAAATCAGCTGACCGGCGGGAGGCGTGTGGTGGAGCTGAACTGGGGTGACAGCTCATGTGCCTGCAGGGAGGGCTTTGCATGCCACCTGTGGCACAAATGCCATAGGTTCACCTGTCAGCGTTCCAAATATCATGCAGAATTAAATCAGAGACCAAGGCAAAACTATCCTTAAAGTTCCAATTTAATAAGACAGACATGTTGGCATCATGCTATGAATCCCAATATTGGAAATGACATCAGAATTCCACTCAGTTCATGATCTCGTCACCACACCCACAATCCATCACATGGTCCAATCTTCTTCTTCTTCCATGCTGGCATCCACACCCAGCTGCTTCCGGTCAGGTGTGAAAGTATGGAGACAAAAGATGACCTTGAGCTTCTAGAAAAGAATGATAACAATACATTCCACAATCCTACTCCTGTCGATTCCCCCCTCCCATCAACTATACTAAAGAAACAGCATAATGAAATAAGAGAAAGTGTGGCAGGCCAAAATTCTAAAAGGAATATAATTGCAGGCCTGACATCACCATCACGGGATTAAGGTGTTTTCCTCGTGTCTTCTGACCCTTAGTTGGCGTTCATGGATGCCCTCTGCTACTCTGTGTGTCCTACACAGTGACTGTTACAATTCTTACACCGTTGAGAAAAGAAAGCACCATATCGTGCCTTCCTTCTTTTCCATGGGACTTAACACGGATTTGTAGAAATCTCCAAGTTAAGGATTGTCTCTGGATAAAAAAATAATAATGGTGCGATGTTCTGTTTTGCCATTCTCCCACATTTTCATTTGTTCCACTGATGAAGACTAATATGACAATCTGGGAAATGGTGTGCAATTTTCAGCT
>NW_028261385.1:6808352-6860852 GCF_051295495.1 Thamnophis sirtalis
TATTAAAAGATAATCCTCTTATTCTAAAATATGACTAACTCGATATTAAAAATGTAAATATTTAATGCTGATAAATAATAGCAGTAATTGTTATTTAGTATGATTAAAATCAGTATTGATATATCAATATATCTATCAAAATTGACAATAAACACTAAAATAACAATACAAATATATAATGTGGAATATAAATGTAATAAATATAATATATAAATACAACATAAATGTAATAAAATAATTTATCATGAAACTCTCCCCCTTTAAAGTAATAAGATCAATTAAATAGTCTAGCAAGTTTGGACAATATGCTATATGTTATGTTACTTAAGAATATATATGCCTCAGAATCAGATACAACATCCACATCATTTCCAACTGAGTCAATAAAATGATATGCCATGCCAAAACTATTTTAAATAAAGATATGAAATTAATCAAGTATTGCATTTATTTTTCAAAATGAATGTAGAATTTTTATTATTATTTAAGTTTTGTACCCTATCTTTTCTAACTAACGTTAACTTTAAAAAGATGTTACATCAGACTACAATACAAGTAATTAAATGAAGACTAAAATAAGTGTTTTGGCATATTGAGCTTTTTATATTTCTTTCTAATATTGCTTCCTTAGTTGAGAACTTCCTCCTCAGCTTACTTACGCATTAACTGTTTGTTGCTTTTATGGTTTATTCATTCACTGCTCCATCTTCAGTTTTTTTCACAGGGGGCAGGGCTTCCTTCCTTCCTTCCTTCCCTCCCTCCACTCCTTTGGCCACCAATTTCGATCCAACTCTCTCTCTCTCTCTCTCTCTCTCTCTCTCTCTCTCTCTCTCTCTCTCTCTCTCTCTCTCTCTCTCTCTCTCTCTCTCTCTCACACACA
Organism: Thamnophis sirtalis; assembly: GCF_051295495.1. Taxonomy (NCBI): domain Eukaryota; kingdom Metazoa; phylum Chordata; class Lepidosauria; order Squamata; family Natricidae; genus Thamnophis; species Thamnophis sirtalis. The sequence goes on from NW_028261385.1 coordinate 6,809,233, forward strand.
CACACACACACACACACACACACACACACACACACAGACACAGACACAGACACAGACACGTGTTCTTTGGGGGGGTTGAATTACTCCGCCTCACTGCGCAAAGTCAGCTCAGCATGTGTTCGGCCCCTGCTTACGCTGAATCAAATCTGCAGCCGGCGGGACCATTTCAAAGCCACCAGTCCTCTTGCTCCTTCTCCTTCACCGGCAAAGCAGCGGCGGTTGTGCCTCCCTCTCCGCTCGGAGCACCTCAGCTGGGCTCTGGGTTATCCCTGCCATCGCCTCCACCTCCGCCGCTTTCCTACTAGCTCCCGCGGCCTCAAAAGCACGGCAGAGGAGGAAGGGGGAGGGATAATGCGGGGGCCAGCTCAGGTGCTCCGCGTGGAGAGAGAGGCAGCACTGCGGGAGCTTTGCTGGTGAAGGAGAAGAAGCAAGAGGACTGGCGGCTCATCAAAACAAGTCTGGGGAGGTCCTTTGCAGGCGGCCAGTTCTAGCTGCCTGCAAAGGACTTCTCCACGTTTGCTTTGGTAGAAAGCTCTGCGCGGGAGTTAGAAAGCTCTGCGCGGAGGTTTCTAGCGACGTGCGCGGCCGCGCACGCGCGCACCTTAGAGGGAACAGTGACACTGACATCAAGGTGGCAAACAGTCCCAGTACTTCGTTGAATGTCTACGGAGAGTCCCAGTCATCCAGGTTCTGGTTGTCCCAAAGGTGCTTTTTCAAGAGGCAACTGGACTTACTGGTTTTTCTTTGAAGACGTTTTGCTTCTCATCCAAGAAGCTTCTTCAGCTCTGGCAGGGTAGTGTGGAATGGAAGGATTTATATTCATGGCAGACAGCTGGTCATTTGCATTCTTTAAGCGAGTCATTAAAGTCACCTGGAGATTTATCTCTGTCCTCAGGATCACCCGGAATAGTTCAAATGGGTGTGGAGCCTTCTTGGAACTGTTGAAAGGACTGCGTAGTAGACTGGAGATAGATGATGTCATATCTCTCTCCCTCTCGCCTTCTTCCTTCCTTCGTTTTTTCTTTCTCTTCCTTCCTTCCTTTCTTTCCTTTTTTCTTTCCTTCCTCTTTCCTTCATCCCTCCTCTCTTCCTCCCTCCCTCACTCTTTTCTTTCTTTCTTTCTTTCTTTCTTTCTTTCTTTCTTTCTTTCTTTCTTTCTTTCTTTCTTTCCTGCTGTTCATGCATCCACAACTTTCCCTGATTAGGTTACAAGGTGAGACAAAACTCTGAATGATAGGGATATAAACATTTATGCAAAGCATCACTACAATATCTGAGCTTAATACCCTGCTTGGATTCAGAAAACATGCAGACCTTAATTATCAATTAATTTCTACCTTCCTGGGAAAGCATAAAGAGAAAACCTTGAGCAAAAAAAAAAAGAATAGATGGAAAAAGCAAAAGAACAGAGAGCCAATTTGTTTTAGTGGCTAAGACACCATGCTAGAGACCAGGAACTGTGAGTTCTAGTCCAGCCTTAGGCATGAAAGCCACCTGGGTGACTTTGGGCCGGTCCCCCCCTCCCTCTCTCTCTCAGCCCAACCAACTTCACAGGGCTGTTGTTGCAGGAGAAGAAATATTGGCTGATGGGATGGGATGTGCACCTGCAGAAGGATTGGGGTGCAATTTCATCAGCACTACAGTTCCCCAGTAGGAGGTAGCACATTTCAGAGAGGGACCCAAGATAAGAGATTGTCTAGTCCTGAACTGGATGGGGAGAGAGGAAAAGGCTTAAGTAGCTGCACCCTAGAATCTCTCAGGGCATTTCTAGGAGGCTAGAATCTTATAGCTTTACTCTGACAAGATTCTGTCTATTAAGTGTAAGAAAATAAAGAATTGGACTCAGTTAGATTTCAGTGTGTGTGGTCTTTGGGCTTGGAGTTGACAATAGGAAGCCTCCAGATTGCCAATAACACACTCATACTCATCGTTCCTATCACCCATCTCCTCCCACTTATGACTGCAGGACTAATTTTGTTGCTTGTATCCTTACGATTGATATTGATTGTTTCCTGATTGCTTATTTGTACCCTATGGCTATCATTAAGTGCTGTACCTTATGATTCTTGACGAATGTATATTATCTTTTTAGGTACACTGAGAGCTTATGCACCAAAGACAAATTCCTTGTGTGTCCAATCACACTTGGCCAATAAAGAATTCTATTCTATTCTATTCTATTCTATTCTATTCTATTCTATTCTATTCTATTCTATTCTATTCTATTCTATTCTATTCTATTCTATTCTATTCTATTCTATTCTATTCTTTCTTCCTTCCAAGCAAAAGTGAGACTTCATCAGCAAGATGAACCAAAACATTTCAAAAGCAGAATTTTGAAAGAAATAATAATATCATTTTAAAAGAACAGAAAAAATTGAGTTGGAAGGCACCTTGGAGGCCTTCTGGTCCAAACCCCTGCTGAGGCAGGGAACCCTATATCATTTCAGACAAATAGTTATCCAGTATCTTCTTAAAAGCCTCCAGTAATGGAGCATTCACAACCTCTGGAGGGAAGTTGTTCCACTGATCAATTTCTCTAACTGTCAGGAAATTTCTCCTTAGTTGTAGGTTGCTTCTCTCCTTGATTAGTTTCCACCCATTGCTTCTTGTTCTACACTCAGGTGCCTTGGAGAATAACTTGACTCCCTCTTCTTTGTAGCAGCCCCTGAGATATTGGAAGACGGCTATCATATCCCCTCCAGTCCTTCTTTTCATTAAGCTAGACGTACCCAGTTCCTTCGACCATTCTTCATATGCTTTAGTCTTCAATTCCCTAATCAGAATCAGAATAACAGTGTTGGAAGTGTAGGAAGTTAGGAACCACCCATCTCCTAGGACAATGAGATTTTTAGGAAATATTAAAAGGGCAGAATATTTCCTCTGAAAGGGAGACAGAAACTCATCCCCAACACCTTTGTCAATGGGCCATAAAAGCCTGAGCCAGTCTATTCTACATAACAAAGATTTACCTTCTTCCATTACATCGTCACCCAGCAAGAGTCAACCAAGCTTGGGATTCAGGACAGCCCACAGTATTGCCCCTGCATGGCCCCATGGGAGTCTGACCAAGAGCCAAGGTGGCGCAGTGGTTAAAAGCAGCACTGCAGGCTACTGCTAGATCAGCAGGTCAGCGGTTCAAATCTCACCGGCTCAGGGTTGACTCAGCCTTCCATCCTTCCGAGGTGGGTAAAATGAGGACCCAGATTGTTGGGGGCAATATGCTGACTCTCTGTAAACCGCTTAGAGAGGCCTGAAAGGCCTATGAAGCGGTATATAAGTCTACTGCTATTGCTATTGCTATTGACAACCAATCAGAACACAAGCTCAAATTCAAAGCCCAACAAAGGGTATAAATCTCTCTCTCTCTCACTCACCCATGTGCCTTTTTTTGCCCAGGACTTCAAGCCATGTGATCCTGCCCACCATTAAACCATCTTTCCAAACAGCCACCATGGTTCCCAGTGACTTTCTCCCAACTTGGAACTGAACCCAAGTGGACATTTCTTCCAACAATAGGAACTTTGGAGGTATTCTAGTCTAGTCTAGGTATTCTAGCCTTGAAGAGCACCCAGAGGCTTCAGCTGGTCCAGAATGCGGCCGCGCGGGTTTTCATGGGGGTACCTAGGTGCGCCCATGTTATGCCCCTTTTAGGCGGCCAACACTGGTTGCCAGTTGTTTTCCAGGTGTGATTCAAGGTACTACTTTTAGCAATAGCAATAGCAGTTAGACTTATATACCGCTTCATAGGGCTTTCAGCCCTCTCTAAGCGGTTTACAGAGTCAGCATATTGGCCCCAACAACAATCCGGGTCCTCATTTTACCCACCTCGGAAGGATGGAAGGCTGAATCAACCCTGAGCCGGTGATCTTTAAAGCTCTCCATGGCTTAGGACCAGGGTACCTACTGCCACCAGTAGCCTCCCACCGTCCAGTGCGATCCCACAGAGTTGGCCTCCTCATGGTGCCGTCGGCCAGACAGTGGTAGTTTATTGGTCTTGTATGCCGCCCACTCCCGAAGGACTCCGGGCGGCTTACAATAAAAAGGGGAAGGGGATAAATAGACAAAACAACAATTTAAAATACAATACAGTGTCAGTTAGCGACCCCCAGGGGGAGAGCCTTCTCTGTGGGAGCGCCTTCCCTCTGGAATGAGCTGCCCCCGGAGCTTCGCATAATCCCCGATCTCCGGTCCTTCCGACGCGCCCTAAAAAGTTGGCTTTTCCAGCAAGCCAGCCTGGCTTGAACAGAATAAAATAAATGATTGATTTGTTAATTTTATTCTAATTTTTAAAATGTTACTGTTAATATTAATTGGGTTTGTTTTTGGATACGCTATCTAACTTCCTTTTTAACTTTTGTAATATGTGTTTTGTTTTTTAATGTTGTACGCTGCCCTGAGTCCTTTGGGAGAAGGGCGGCATATAAATCCAATAAACAAACAAACAAACAAACAAACAAACAAACTCAGGCAGGGAACCCTACACCATTTCAGAAGAGCCGAGGTGGCGCAGTGGGTAGAGTGCAGTACTGCAAGCCACCAGCTGACTGCTAGTTCGGCAGTTCGGCGGTTCAAATCTCACTGGCTCAGGGTTGACTCAGCCTTCCATCCTTCCGAGGTGGGTAAAATGTGGACCCAGATTGTTGAGGACAATATGCTGACTCTGTAAACTGCTTAGAGAGGGCTGAAAGCCCTATGAAGCGGTATATAAATCTAATTGCATTTCAGACAAATGGCAATCATCTCCGTGGCTCTTCTCTGCACCCTTTCTGGAGACGTTCCTGAAATCCAAGGGTTTTACGGTCCAGGATTAACCAAGTTTTGTTGTAAAGGGAATGAGCTAAATCCTCTTTCCTCTTTGTCCTGAATCCATTCTCAATGCTTTCTTCTGTTTCTCAAGATTCCAGAGTTCGGAGAAAGGAACAACAACCCTGTACTTCAGGCTAGGAGACGAAGGGGCCTCCGGTTGAAAGTAACCCAAAGACTTTGATGGCAGAACATGGGCTGGGCCCTCCTTCTTCCCCAGAATGAAGCTACCCCTCACTCTGCTCCACCACACTCCATTAACTAGGAAAGCGAACGGCGGTGGCAGCAAGAAGCAGATGGGAAGAGCAGAAGGTGAGGGCGAGACCATTATGGCATGCGTAATAAGCACAAATCCCAAATATTATCCAGGGAATTTAGCCCACATGGAGGTAATATTAACCAGTTGTCTAAAGTAAAAACCATAAAAGTTTCAAGGACAATGGTGTAGTTTCATGTAGGGGTTTGATTATGATGGATGTCATCAGATCATCTTTCTTTCTTTCTTTCTTTCTTTCTTTCTTTCTTTCTTTCTTTCTTTCCTTTTCTTCTTCCTTTCCTCCCTCCCTCCCCTCTCCTTTCTTCCTTTTTTCTTCTTCCCACCCTCCCTCCCTTCTTCTCACACTCGTTTCCTTCCTCCTTCCTCCATCCCTTCTTTCCTTCCTTTCTCTCCCTCTATTCTACCTTCCTTCCTTTCTCCCTCCCTCCCCTCTTTCCTTCCTTTTTTCTTCTTCCCACTCTCCCTTCCTCTCCCTCTTTTCCTTCCTTCCTTCCCTCCTTTCTCTCTCCGTCTCTTCTACCTTCCCTCCTTTCTCTCTCCATCTCTTCTACCTCTCTTCCTCCCATCTTTCCTTCCTTTTTTTCTTTTTCCCACCCTCCCTTACCCTCTCCCTCTTTTCCTTCCTTCCTTTTTCTCTCCCTCTCCTCCACCTTCCTTTCTTTCTCTCTCCCACTCCTTCCCCTCCCTCCCTTCTTTCCTTCCTTTTTTCTTTTTCCCACCCTCCCTTACCCTCTCCCTCTTTTCCTTCCTTCCTTTTTCTCTCCCTCTCCTCCACCTTCCTTTCTTTCCCTTTCCCACTCCTTCCTCTCCCTCCCTTCTTTCCTTTCTTTTTTCTTCTTCCCACCCTCCCTTACCCCCTCCCTCTTTTCCTTCCTTCCTTCCTTCCATCCTTCCTTTCCCTCTCCTTCCCCTCCTCTCCCCCTTCCTCCCTCCCCTCCAAAGACTTATTTTGTCTTTCTTATCACCAATTGTAATATTATGGCAGGTGCCTACCTGTTGAAATTCTAAAGCCCCAGACTACCGGGACTTATGTAGATTTATTTGTATAACTCAACACAACAATCATATCAATACACTTTCCTTCTCATATTTTCCCCACAACAATAACCCTGTGAATTGTTGGACTGAGAGAGAGAGAGAGAGGGAGGGAGGGAGGGAGGGAGAGAGAGAGAGAGAGAGAGAGAGAGAGAGAGAGAGAGAGAGAGAGAGAGAGAGAGAGAGAGAGAGAGAGAGAGGCCCAAAGTCACCTAGCTGGCTTTCATGCCTAGTTTGGTACTAGAACTCACCATCTCCTGGTGATTGGCCCAAAGTAATCCAGTTGGCTTTCATGCCTTTCATGCCTAGAACTTACCATCTCCTGGTGGTTGGCCCAAAATCATCCAGTTGGATTTTATGCCTAAGGTGGGACTAGAACTCACTGCCACCTGGTTCCTAGCCTGCTCCCTTAATTTCTAACTGTGTCTCTTCTGATCCAACTACATTCAAGCTTTACACAGGAAAGGAAAACAGGAAGGTGACCGAATTACAGCGGGAACTTGGTATGCAAGAAGCGTGAACATGGGAAAATTCAGCAGAGTGGAATATGAAATGAATTGGTGGCACATTGATAGCCGAGGCTTCCGTGAATTGAAGTAGACACTTTCAGCCGAAAGATAATACCGGTTACTACGCAGAGCAAAAAGATACCCCAGAAGCACAAGAAAACAAAAGAAGTTATGAGGCTGTTTTCAAGGTCTCTTGAGGAGGTGGCGCAGTGGTTAGGGTGCAGCACTGCAGGCCTCTTCAGCTGACTGCTATCTGCAGTTCAGCGGTTCTAATCTCACCGGCTCAAGGTTGACTCAGCCTTCCATCCTTCCGAGGTGGGTGAAATGAGGACCCGGATTGTTGTTGGGGGCAATATGCTGACTCTGTAAACCGCTTAGAGAGGGCTGAGAGCCCTATGAAGCCCTATGAAGCGGTATATAAGTCTAACTGCTATTGCTATTGCTCTTGAGTGGTGCAAATGGTCCCTGTAGTCTGCAATTTTTCCTCTGGAAATCCATTCCTATTCCTGCACCATTCCAAGGGTCTTCATCCCTAACTGAATAGCTAAACATCTGTAGAGATTCTCAGTCATCCAGGACATAGAGCAGAGGTGGCGCAGTGGTTAAATGCAGCACTGCAGGCTACTTCAGCTGACTGCAGTTCTGCAGTTCGGCTGTTCAAATCTCACCCGCTCAGGGTTGACTCAGCCTTCCATCCTTCCGAGGTGGGTAAAATGAGGACCCGGATTGTTGTTGGGGGCAATATGCTGACTCTGTAAACCATTTAGAGAGGGCTGAAAGCCCTATGAAGCGGTATGTAAGTCTAACTGCTATTGCTATGGTTGTCCCAAAAGTACTTTTTTTAAAGGAGGCCACTGGACTTCCTTGTTTTTTTCTTTTGAAGATGTTTCGCTTCTCATGAAGAAGCTCCTTTAGCTCTGAGTGAATGGGGGAGGATGGACGGATTTATATTCCTTGCAGACAGCTGGTCATTTGCATCCTTTTAGAGGGTTGTTGAAGTACTTGGAGGTTTATCTGTGTCCTCAAGGTCCCAGGGTCAAATTGTATAGCTAAAAAGGATGAAATTGGGATAAATTTGGGATGAACACCCCTTGAATGGTATTCTTCTCCTCCTTTCTTCTTCTCTTTCTTTCTTTCTTTCTTTCTTCCTCCCTCCCTTCTTCTTTCTTTTCTCCTTTTTCTTTCTTTCTTTCTTTCTCTTCTTTCCTTCCTTCTTTTCTGTCTTTCTGCCTTTCTGTCTTTCTGTCTTTCTCTTCCTTCCTTCCTTTCTTTCTGTCTTTCTGTCTTTCTCTTTCTTTCTTTCTTTCTTTCTTTCTGTCTGTCTTTCTTTCTTTCTGTCTTTCTTTCTTTCTTTCTTTCTTTCTTTCTTCCTTCCTTCCTTTCCCTTCCTTCCTTCCTTCCTTCCTTCCTTCCTTCCTTCCTTCTTTCCTTCCTTCTCCCCTCCATCTCAACCGACTAGTTTATTGCAGTCTTAACTCCCTGACACCCAGTTGCTTATGCAGATGCACAACTAACGGGAAACGGGCCGACGTTAAAATTTCAATATGAAAGATATCTGTTCCTGCAGCGCCATAAAACCCATCTGCACCAGTCATTTCCATGAAATTGTCTCCCCTTTATTTACTTGTTTATTCTCTTCTTCCCTCCCTCCCTCCCTTTTTTTCCTTTCTTTTTATAGCAGGTATAAAATCCCCCACGATTCTTAAAGCAGCTTTGTGGTGAGATCATTAAAAAAAATAAAATCAAAAACCTCTCTCTCCCTCTCTCTCTCTCTCTCTCTCTCTCTCTCTCTCTCTCTCTCTCTCTCTCTCTCTCTCTCTCTCTCTCTCTCTCACACACACACACACACACACACACACACACACACACACACACACACACACACAGCAGCCTGGGTAACAGATGGGGGTCAGGCTATGTTAGCTCTCAGCTCTGTGGACCTGGAAGCTGATAGACTCCCTTTGCTTGGTGTGTTCAAGCAGAGAGCAGCGGCCATCTGTCACAGATGCTTTAATATGGATTCATGCACTCGGTGACCTAAACAAGCATCTTCTAGCAACTTTCGGATTTTAAAAACATAGGGGGGGGGTCTTTTTTTTTTTTGCAAAGCACCAGAAGGCAGGACAAGAAACAATGGGTGGAATCTAACCAAGGAGAAAGGCAACTTGGAATGAAGAAGAAACGTCCTAACAGTGAGAGCAATCAACCAATGGAACAGAAGTTGCCTTCAGATGTTGGAAACGCTTCATCAATGGAAGCTTTTGAAAGGACACTGGAAGCCATCTGTCAGAAATGGTAAAGGGCCTCCTGCTTGAGCAGGGGGTTGGACTAGATGACCTACAATGTCCTGTCCAACTCTGCTATTCTATTCTATTCTATTCTATTCTATTCTATTTCATTCCATATTTTCTATTCTATTCTATTCCATTCCATTCTATATTTTCTATTCCATTCTATTTCATTCCATATTTTCTATTCTATTCTATTTCATTCCATATTTTCTATTCTATTCTATTCCATTTCATTCCATATGTTCTATTCTATTCTATTCTATTCTATTTCATTCCATATTTTCTGTTCTATTCTATTCTATTCTATTCTATTTCATTCCATATTTTCTATTCTATTCTATTCTATTCTATTCTATTCTATTCTATTCTATTCTATTCTATTTCATTCCATATTTTCTATTCTATTCTATTCTATTTCATTCCATATTTTCTATTCTATTCTATTCTATTTCATTCCATATTTTTATTCTATTCTATTCTATTCTATTTCATTCCATATTTTCTATTCTATTCTATTTCATTCCATATTTTCTATTCCATTCCATTCCATATTATTCTATTCTATTTCATTCCATATTTTCTATTCTATTCTATTCTATTCTATTCTATTCTATTCTATTCTATTCTATTCTATTCTATTCTATTCTATTCTATTCTATTCTATTCTATTCTATTCTATTCCATATTTTCTATTCCATTCCATATTATTCTATTCTATTCTATTCTATTCTATTCTATTCTATTCTATTTCATTCCATTCCATATTATTCTATTCTATTCAATTCCATTTCATTCCATTCATCACTGGAAGTTTTAAAGAAAAGACTGAACGGCCACCTATCTAAAATGGTACAGGGTCTCCAAGTGGAGCAGAGGGTTCAACTAGAAGACCTCCACAGTCCCTTCCAGCTCTATTCTGATTGATTGATTGATTAACAACCAGATCATTGTAAAGCATATAAATCCTTCCATGTTCCACCGTCCAGTCAGAACTGAAGAAACTTCTAGTAAGAGAAGCAGGGAAACCTGGTCTCCCTCCCTCCCTCCCTCCCTCCCTCCCTCTCTCTCTCTCTCTGTCTCGGCAGTTGTTTCTGCGACATTTCTTTATTTTTTTATCAGTAAATGTAAATTTAAAACAAAATAGTTTGTCACAGAAGCCACTGCTTGCGAAGGCTCCTGGATTGGGGCTGAAAGGCAAAAGCGGAAGCAGTATGCTCTGTCTCATATTTGGGTAAACCAGGAAAAACACTTAATCTCCTCCCTGGTACAGCTAACAAAGCAAAGAGAGCCTGTGGCCTAGAGGTTAATACATCTGCCTAATATGCAAGTGGCCCGGGTTCAAATCCCAGAAGGCTATGGCTAGCTAAAGAGAAATAGATCTATACTAATCTGCCTTGATTTCTTGGTCAGTAAATATTAAATTTAACACAATCAAGGTGAGAAGCAATTTGGGATTAAGGAGAAACTTCCTAAGGGTGAGAACAATTAACCAGCTGAACGGCTTGCCTCCAGATGTTCTATCCTCCGCGAGCTGCGCTGGCTACCTGTCGATCTCCGGATGCGCTTCAAGGTGCTATTAATCACCCATAAAGCCCTACATGGCAGTGGATCTGGATACTTGAGAGACCGCCTTCTGCCAATTACTTCCCTGCGACCTATAAGATCCCATAGACTAGGCCTCCTCCGCATTCCATCGGCCAGCCAGTGTCGGCTGGCAACTACAAGGAGGAGGGCCTTTTCAGCAGTAGCCCCGACCCTTTGGAACGAGCTCCCCGTGGAGATTCGTACCCTCTCCACCGTCCAAGCCTTCCGCATAGCCTTGAAGAACTGGCTCGCCCGTCAGGCCTGGGGATAGGATAGTTACCCCGCCCGAATGATGAATGTATGTTGTTTATTATTTTACTATATGTTGTTATCTTAATGTTTGTATTCCCCCCCTTCCCGGTTTTGTGTGAGCCGCCCTGAGTCCCCTCAGGGAAAAGGGCGGCCTACAAATGCTAATAAACCACTAAACCACTAAACCACTAAGTGCTTCACCACTGGATGTTTTTAAGAACAGATTGGACAGCCACTTGTCTGAAATGGGGGCAGACCTGGCATGTATTACTGAAACCTGGCTGGGCCCAGAGGGAGGGGTCCCCCTCACTGAAATGTGCCCAGAGGGATTTCAGGTGCTCCACCAGCCGTGAACCCAGAAAAGGGGTGGGGGAGTGGCCATCATCATCCGAAGGTCATTAGTTCCTCGTAGGATCCCTGCTCCAGAGCTTGTCGGGTGTGAGTCCTTGTTGTTGAAGTTGGACCTTGGGGGTCAAGTGGGCTTGCTGTTAACGTACCTACCTCCTGACAGCGTTGCAAGAGCCCTCCCCTCGCTCCTCGAGTCAGTAGCCGAGCTGGCGGTAGAGTTCCCCAGGCTTATAGTGCTGGGGGATTTCAACCTGCCTACACTTGGTGAACGCTCTGATGGGGCTCAGGAGTTCATGGCGTCCATGACAGCCATGGACTTGACCCAAGTAATCCGGAGTTCGACTCATCGAAATGTCACCCTTCATTCTTCTATTCAATATCTCCATATACAATTTTAGAACTAATTACAATCATTTATATATTTAGAATACTTCTATTCATGTTCTTTCCAGTTCTTCAATCCCTATTATTCTACGATTAGTACACATGTTTAGAGTAATCTATCTATCTATCTGTCTATCTATCTATCTATCTATCTATCTATCTATCTATCGACCATGGTATCCTTCTGCGACGACTGCGGGAGGTGGGAGTGGGAGGCACCGTGTTGCAGTGGTTCTCCTCCTACCTCTCGGACAGGTCGCAGTCGGTGTTAGTGGGGGGGCAGAGATCATCCCCTAGGCCCCTAACTTATGGGGTGCCTCAGGGCTCGGTCTTATCCCCCCTACTATTCAACATCTACATGAAACCGCTGGGAGAGATCATCCGCAGGCACGGGATTAGATACCATCAATACGCGGACGATACTCAATTGTATCTGTCCGCCCCGTGCCAACTCAATGAAGCGGCAGACGTGATGAACCGAGGCCTTGAAGCCGTTATGGACTGGATGAGGGTTAACAAGCTTGTGCTCAACCCAGAAAAGACCGAGTGGCTGTTGTGTTTCCCTCCCAAAGATCCGATCAATATTCCATCACTCAGGCTGGGGGGTCAAATTCTATACCCCTCAGAGAGGGTTCGCAACTTGGGAGTCCTCCTGGATCCACAGCTATCGTTTGACCATCACTTAACGGCTGTGACCAGGGGGGCATTCGCCCAGGTTCGCCTGGTGCGCCAGTTGCGACCCTACCTGAATCGGGAGGCTCTCACAACAGTCACCCGGGCCCTTGTGACCTCTAGGCTGGAATACTGCAATGTGCTCTACATGGGGCTGCCCTTGAAGAGCATCCGGCGACTTCAGCTAGTGCAGAACGCGGCCGCACGAGTGATTGTGGGTGCACCTCGGTTCACCCGCATAACACCTATCCTCCGCGAGCTGCGCTGGCTACCTGTAAATCTCCGGGTGCTTCAAGGTGCTATTAGTCACCCATAAAGCCCTACATGGTAGTGGATCTGGATACTTGAGAGACCGCCTTCTGCCAATTACATCCCTGCGACCAATAAGATCATATAGATTAGGCCTCCTCCGTATCCCATCGGCCAGCCAGTGTCGGCTGGCAACTACAAGGAGGAGGGCCTTCTCAGCAGTAGCCCCGACCCTTTGGAACGAGCTCCCCGTGGAGATTCGTACCCTCTCCACCGTCCAAGCCTTCCGCATAGCCTTGAAGAACTGGCTCGCCCGTCAGGCCTGGGGATAGGATAGTTACCCCTCCCGAATGATGAATGTATGTTGCTTATTATTTTATTATATGTCTCTATCTTAACGTCTGTATTCCCCCTCCCCGATTTTATGTGAGCCGCCCTGAGTCCCCTCAGGGAAAAGGGTGGCCTACAAATATTAATAAAATCTCTAAAAAAATATATCTATCTATCTATCTATCTATCTATCTATCTATCTATCTATCTATCTATCTATCTATCTATCTATCTATCTATCATCTATATCTATCTATCTATCTATCTATCTGTCTGTCTGTCTGTCTGTCTGTCTGTCTGTCTCTCTTCTCTCTCTCTCTCTCTCTCTCTCTCTCTCTCTCTGTGTGTGTGTGTGTGTGTGTGTATGTATGTATGTATGTATGTATGTATGTATGTATGTATGTATGTATGTATGTATGTATATGCCCCTTGGTAAGGCCACACTTGGAATACTGCATTCAGTTTTGATCCCCACAATATAAAAAAGATGTTGAAACTCTAGAAAGAGTGCAGAGAAAAGCAAGAAAGATGATTAGGGGACTGGAGACTAAAACATATGAAGAATGGTTGCAAGAACTGGGCATGGCTAGTTTAATGAAAAGAAGGATGAGGGGAGACAGGATAGCAATCTTCCAATACCTCAGGGGTTGCCACAAAGAAGAGGGAATCAAACTATTCTCCAAAACACCTGAGGGCAGGACAAGAAGCAATGGGTGGAAACTAATCCAGGAGAAAAGAAACTTGGAACTAAGGAGAAATTTCCTGACAGTGAGAATAATTAATCAGTAGAAGAACTTGCCTCCAGAAGTTGTGAATGCTCCAACACTGGATGTTTTTAAGAAGATGTTGGATAACCATTTGTCTGAAGTGATGTAGGACTTCCTGCCTAGGCAGGGGGTTAGACTAGAACACCTCCAAGGTCCCTTCCAATTCTGTTATTCTATATATAGAAGTAGATTCTGAAGCTCTCTGACAGCTAAAAGGAGGCTAGGGGTGACACATGCAGGTGTGATGTGCCACTTGGATGACATTCCCTCCCCCCCCCAAAAAAAGACCTGGTGCCTTGTTTGATGGCAAAAATAATACAAGACAGAGTCTAATTTTCAGGAAAAAAAAACATGGGTAGTTGTGGTGATACATTTAACCTAGAACAGTAGTTCTACTTCCGGCTGAGGACTTCTGAAGATGACACTCCAGGTCTGTCTGATGGGAATCTGTGGTTAACCCTCCAAGCCATCTATCATGAACTGTGAGTCTCATTTCCCAGTCATTTTAGTCTGGAGTGAGATATTGATGCCGATGGAGAATTTCCTCATTAAAACGCCGGCAAGGTTGAAGCAGAAGATGACAGTTGCTCTGATTCCAGGCCAGAAGAGTTTGCCATGACCTCAGAAAAACATTTTCCTTTGCCAAGTCAACCGATTCTCCAAAGCCCCTGAAGGCAGGATGAGAAACAATGGATGGAAACTAATCAAGAAGAGAAGCAAGCTGGAATTAAGGAGAAACTTCCTGACAGTGAGAACAATTAACCAGTGGAATGACTTGCCTTCACAAGCTGTGGTGTTCCATCACTGGAAGTTTTCAAGAAGAGACTGGACAGACATTAGTCCGAAAAGATATAGGGACTCCTACTTGAGCAGGGGTTGGACTAGAAGACCTCCAAGGTCCCTTCCAACTCTGTTATTCTTTATTTTGTCAGGCCTGCAGCCATATTTTCTTTTGGATCTTTGGCCTGACACACTTTTTATTATTCTACAATGCATTTTCAATTGTGGGAAAATGGGAGGGGGGATTGTACGGAGTTAGATGCTATGTAGCCATAACAACATTCTTTCTAGAAAACCAAGGTCATCCTTTCTTTCTGTACCTCAGCACCTGACTGGAACTGGATGGGGGGAACTGTCAGTATGGCAGTGGGAGATTGGACCATGGGATGGACTTGTGGATGTGGGGGGCAAGATCTTGAACTTTCAACTGGATGGGGAAAACTTGGAAGCTTTCAGATTCAGGTTTTCCCAGATGTGCCAACATGGCTCTCTTAATCAATTGGTCCTTTGAGCAATACTTTGCCTCGGACTCTGATTTACCTTTGGATGCTATTTGGAACCCTGACATATTTATTGTGCTAAGTGATAACCACTGGTAGAACTCTCTAAGAAGGTATACAACTTTATGTGTAAAGTCAGAATCTTAAAATCCATGTCTTAAATACTTCCAGACATTATAAATAGAAGCTGATGAGATGTTCATACAATGATCAACTCTTACATTTACCAACTGCCCTGAGCTGGTGTGATGATTTCCTAAGAACTGGGTGCCACATTTCTGTTAAGGCAGCCTAATGGCCGTATTAGTTGTTACATCCTATTCCTTACTATGAGATTACTTAATAATGTAGGAAGTTAGCACCCACTTCTGTCCTAGAAAAATGAAATGTTTTAGGAAATGTTAAAAAAAAAAACAATTAATCAGTAGAAGAACTTGCCTCCAGAAGATGTGAATGTTCCAACACTGGAAGTTTTAAAGAAGAGATTGGATAACCACTTGTCTGAAGTGGTGTAGGGTTTCCTGCCTAAGCAGGGGGTTGGACTAGAAGACCTCCAAGGTCCCTTCCGACTCTATTATTCTATTCTATTCTATTCTAAAACAACCAAGCTCAGAGAGTACCAAGGACCACCCCCCTCCCAGTCCTATTCCTCCCCTTCTCTTCCAGGCTACTGCTAGATCAGCAGTTCAGCGGTTCAAATCTCACCGGCTCAGGGTTGACTCAGCCTTCCATCCTTCCGAGATGGGTAAAATGAGGACCCAGATTGTTGGGGGCAATATGCTGACTCTCTGTAAACCGCTTAGAGAGGGCTGAAAGCCCTATGAAGCGGTATATAAGTCTACTGCTATTCCACTCTGCAAACTCAACTCTCTTCTAGCACTGATGACATTCCCTAGTTGGGTCATGAGACATCTGCAGGAAAGCAAATAATCTCCGAGAACACCAAGAATCCCACGGTTCAACCCCGAGTTACAAATATTCTTTTCTATTGCTTATTTGTTTCAATGGGTTTCTATCTTGAGCACTCTCGACACAAGACAGATGGATACAAAGATGAACAGAAGCCCCCTTCGATTCTTTCATTCAAACAGAGCTTGTAAGTACCACCTTAACTAGGAGTCCCCATTGTAGTTTATTTCCATTATTTTACCATGCCACGGAAGTTAAAGAGTTAGGTTGACCTAGAACCAACTGGTAACTATCGCTTGTTAAATTTTAAGTACGCTCATACTTTGGTTAATATCTCCCCAAGGCAGCCGTACTGAAAGCTTTATTATACGCCAGTTTATTTTAATTTAATCAATTATTTGATTGATTTTTGCTGTAAAAGGTACGTAATTGCTCGCCTAGCATTCTTTAATTGTTAAAAATGCGGC
The DNA here is from genome assembly GCF_051295495.1 of Thamnophis sirtalis. Taxonomy (NCBI): domain Eukaryota; kingdom Metazoa; phylum Chordata; class Lepidosauria; order Squamata; family Natricidae; genus Thamnophis; species Thamnophis sirtalis. The sequence goes on from NW_028261385.1 coordinate 6,825,393, forward strand.
AATGAAGCATTTTAAGTTTCCCTCAATTTTTTTTTTCCCTCTGACCTTGTTGGATGGATTTTACAACTTTTATTGCAATACGTTTTAAAGCTTCAGATTCCGAGCACAGCTTTTCCCAGCTTCCCCAAAACCAAGTCAGGGAAGCTGAGAAATTTGTGTCTTCTTTGCTTTCTTTCTTTCTTTCTTTCTTTCTTTCTTTCTTTCTTTCTTTCTTTCTTTCTTTCTTTCTTTCTTTCTTTATTTATTTATTTATTTATTTATTTATTTATTTGACTTATATACTGTCTCATAGGGCTTTCAGCCCTCTCTAAGCAGTTTACAATTTTTTTTTTTAGCAAATTGAGTCAGCAACTTGCCCCCACAATCCGGGTCCTCATTTCACCCACCTCGGAAGGATGGAAGGCTGAGTCGACCTTGAGCCGGTGAGATTTGAACCGCTGAACTGCAGATAACAGTCAGCTGAAGTGGCCTGCAGTACTGCACCCTAACCACTGCGCCACCTCGGCTCTTTGCTTTATTATTGATCTAACATATATTGTCAGCACTTCTTCATTGGATAATCAGGAAAGAAAACCACAAGACTCCATTGATAGAAATCAAGTGCACTTTTACTAATTATAAATGAACAGAAGCGTAGCAAAGCGAAGTCTAACTATTTAGGCACGAAAGCAAATGATGTATAGAATAACCCATTCCCCACCCCTTGGCATCCCATGCATAGTCCAATCATAATTCTCCCAAGTGTCAGGTGCGAGATAACTTCGAAAGGCATCACCAAGATGGAATGTCAGTGCCATTGGCCTTGGCGGGAAACCTCCTCCACATGCGCAGTAAGACGGGCAGTAGAAACTCCAGAATCTTCCTCCAGCACAACAATCAATCAGTCCCTTCCCAAATACCATGCCCCCCCTCCCCGTTTCAATGGCAGCTGAAGCAGCAGCAAAGCAGAGGCTGACGTAAAGCAATACCTATACATAAACATATACATGTATATATGTGTATATACATATACGACTGTGTGGATGCTGAGATAAGTGTGCAAAATGATTGTAAGTTGTGGTTTTCAGGGCTGTTGTAACTTCAAACGGTCACTAAATGAACTGGTGTAAGTCAAGGGCTACCTATAAGCTCAAGTGAAGACTACACAGCCATCTAAGTTGGATTCCTACGTTGAGTAGAGGTGAGACTTGGATGGTGTGGTGAGAAGGAATGAGAACTTGGGATGAATTAATATATAACACAGTCTATGATTGATTACATCAATATTACACTTAACTTTAGGCATATGTTTATTTCATGGTCTCCAGAACCCATTCCAATTGTAGATGTCTATGAACCAATTTTGACCTACCTAAAATATACATAGCCATGAGATTTCACGATATAAATGTAAGCCTTTTATGGAATACTAGCTGGATACCCGTGGTTCGCTATGAAACTATGTGACCGGGCTCCTCTCCCCTTCTCTCCCTCAGGCTTGCCCCACAGAAGCCTCTCCTCTCCTCTCCCCCTTTTCTCTCTCAGGCTGGTCCCATTGGTCCTCTCCTATCCTCTTCTCTCCCTCAGGCTTGCCCCACAGAAGCCTCTCCTCTCCCCCTTTTCTCCCTCAGGCTGGTCCCATTGATCCTCTCCTATCCTCTTCTCTCCCTCAGGCTTGCCCCACAGAAGCCTCTCCTCTCCTATCCCCCTTCTCTCCCTCAGGCTGGTCCCATTGATCCTCTCCTCTTCTCTCCCTCAGGCTGGATGTATTCATCTTCTCCTATCCCCTTCTCTCCCTCAGGCTTGCCCCACAGAAGCCTCTCCTCTCCCCCTTTTCTCCCCCAGGCTGGTCCCATTGATCCTCTCCTCTCCTCTTCTCTCCCTCAGACTTGCCCCACAGAAGCCTCTCCTCTCCCCCTTTTCTCCCTCAGGCTGGTCCCATTGATCCTCTCCTATCCCCTTCTCTCCCTCAGGCTTGCCCCACAGAAGCCTCTCCTCTCCCCCTTTTCTCCCTCAGGCTGGTCCCATTGATCCTCTCCTCTCCTCTTCTCTCCCTCAGACTTGCCCCACAGAAGCCTCTCCTCTCCCCCTTTTCTCCCTCAGGCTGGTCCCATTTATCCTCTCCTATCCTCTCCCTCAGGCTTGCCCCACAGAAGCCTCTCCTATCCCCCTTTTCTCCCTCAGGCTGGTCCCATTGATCCTCTCCTATCCTCTCCCTCAGGCTTGCCCCACAGAAGCCTCTCCTCTCCCCCTTTTCTCCCTCAGGCTGGTCCCATTGATCCTCTCCTATCCTCTTCTCTCCCTCAGGCTTGCCCCAGAGAAGCCTCTCCTCTCCCCCTTCTCTCCCTCAAGCTGGCCCTATTGATCCTCTCCCGTTGTGGCCCAGCAGGAGCTGTTGGAGCTGCAAACAGACTCCGACAGTGAGGGACCCTATGAGTTGGCTCTGGAAGACGTGGAGGACCCTGGACAGGGTTCCGGCTCCGAGCAGGGACCAGAGAGGCTGGTTGGTCACCAGGAGGCACCTGAGGCATGGAGCAGCGGTGAAAGCCAAAGGGAGTGTGCCCATGACGTTCAGGCCTTGGAGCAGTGGGGAGGAGACAAGGGAGTTGGTCCTGAACGCCAGGCAATGGCGAGCTGATAGACGCAGAGAACAACTACACAGATACAGAAGATAATTGGACCCAGGTGGTTGTAATTAGGCTCCTCTCAAGACAGTATATAAGGAGGGACTTTGTGAGGAGGCTGGTTGCAGGATTCAACTTAATTATCAACGCTGGAGAAGCTGTTATCTGTATCTGTTGGAGTCTGGGTTGCTGCCAAGGTTCTTTATCTGTTCGTTCGTGTTTGGGCTTTCATCACCAAGATTTATAATCCTGCTAAATAAAGTGTTGTGGCATTCCAGCTAAGCTTGTCTCGACATTCGTTACTGGATGGAGGAAGGGGTCAGAACACTCTCCTATCCCCTTCTTTCCCTCAAGCTTGCCCCATAGAGGCTTCTTCTATCATACCCCCCTTTTCTCCCTCAGGCTGGCCATATTGATTCTCTCCTCTCCCATTCTCTCCCTCAGGCTTGCCCCACAGAAACCTCTCCTCTCCTATCCCCTTCTTTCCCTCAGGCTTGCCCCACAGATGCCTCTCCTATCTTATTCCCTTCTCTTCCTCAGTCTAACTCCTTAGCATCAGAGCATTTTTCAGGTGGGGAGGGTGAGTAGAATGCCTAAATTGCCAGCCCACAGGATGGATGAGTCATGTGCTAGCCATGCCCATGCCCAAGTGGCAGTTTGAACAGAGTTCTTTTGAGGTGGGGAGGGGGAGTAGAACATCTAGCTCCTTAGCATCAGAGCGAGTTAATAATAATATAAGAAATACTAACTATTTTATGTTTATTTCAAATAATCCTTTCTTACCGAGCCTCTGGAAGCCAAGAGAAACATACCTGCCAAATTTCAAGTTTGTAGACCTTACGGTTCTGGAGATTTAGTGATACTGCATGAGTGGTATTTTGTTTATATATAGATATAGATTATGCACAGACAGAGAAAGTATTACAAGTGTTTTCTCAGTTATACAGTGGAACTAAAATAGGCCTTTGTCCGCAATAAATATATAGATGATGTAGGCTATGTTCAACACATTAGAACATGACTCTTACTACAGTTAATGAAACGGTGCACATGTTACTGATTTTAACAACTGTTAGCATGTCTCTGGGATTCTTATCAATCTAAACTACAAGCAGAAAGAATCACACAACCGAGTTTTAAATGTATTAGTAATGGTTAAATTAGCATTTGCTAATGATTTGAAAATTCAACATTACCACCAAAAAGAGAATGGCTAATGATGGTTTGGGAGTTAATAAAAGTGGTTTAACAAACTTTACGAGTAAGAGGATCGTGTTAGAAATATGCGGGGACTACTTTTTGAAGGAAGCAGTAATAGAATATCTGATGAAATGAAATTATGCAACTGATTAAGGGAAGTTGGAGGACAACTCCAATTTAAAAAGGCTGCTCTAGAAATACGATGCCATTAACTGAAGACTGTGGCGATTTCTCAATTCTCGTTTTTTTTTTAATCAGAGCATTTTAGAATTGCTCTACTTCTTGCAATATTTGATATTGTCAGACCTACCGTGACTTAAACCTGTATGTAAAGACGATCCTTGGCTCCGTTCATTGAGAAAGGTATAGATTTATTAGAGATCAAGTGTAGTGCAGTAATGCAAAGCCAGAACTGAGAATTACGCACCAAATCCACCAAATTCTACTTATTGTCAGGGTTCCAAGTAACATACCCATAGCAAACAAAACTCTGAGGCAGGCAATTTCCTCAAAGAATAGGTTTATTAGATATGTCATATTGGACCAAGCTGGTGAAAACCGACTGAATATTCTCGTCCAAGCTGAATTCGCAATACTCCCGCCGGGTGGCTTTCCCGTTGGTGAGAATCCCTCAGCCGCTCATCATAATGGTTCCTTCGTGGGTTGAGTGGAGCATGATAAGAAGAACTGAGCACAGGTTCGTCATGGTGGCCGGGTACTCCAGGTTGTTGGGGTTGTGGGTGGTGACCCCGATCTCAATGGAGCCTGACCACTTGTCCACCAGCTTGTCAATGCGGATCTCAAACATCTTGTTGTCCCGCAATGGGCAGTTGGTCATGACCATGCCATTGTTGAACTTGTCCAGCGGCTGTTTTCACCTAATTGAAGTAAAACTTTTCCACTTTCTCAAAACAATTAGTCACATGGTCCAATCAGGATACTGTCCAGTTGCTGAGTGATTCCAGTCCCCTCCTTCTGAGCACCTGCGGGAATGTCCTTGGTTCCCAACAGAAAGTATTTTGCTTTGACTACACCACTGCAACTAGCCCTATTTCCCCCTCCCCATCCCTCTTCTCCATTGTGTCAGCACTAAAGTCCCAAAATGGCCTCAGTCAGGACATCTTCAGGATTGACACTTCCCCCCACCCCCTTGCTGACAACCACATGGCAACGAATCAAGTTCATGCAAGATGTTTTCATAACGGTCAGACCGAGCGCTGACTGGTATGCAGCTCTCTCCTTTTCCCAGTTAGGTGATTCCCTGTAGCATCGTCTTGAGGTGCCATGACTTCTACTTCCGTTTCCCCCAAGCATCCCCCTGCCTTCCTTTCTTCTCCCCACAGTTCATGCAGATTGTCACCACAAAACAGTGAAGCACAAGCAAGCTTAAGGTAGCAGCTGACAGATCTCAAAACTGAAGCCCAAATATGGAGAGATACAGTGCAGGAAAACCTAAACTCTATTTGCTCACCACTATAATGGTCCTGACAACCATTTATGCCGGCAAGACTTGGAAGGTGTCAGCAGATATTAACAGGAGACCGGATGTCTTCTCCCCAAAGAAATACCCATCTGGTTCAATTCCAAGCAGGGAAAAAGACACTGGAAACATGGAGGCTGATTGGAAACATGGTTTATTGGTGAACAGGACCACCTGGTTTGAGATCCTGGGCAGCTGACCACACGGAGTTGGTAGTGGGTGGCTTTTATACCTTCTCTTGGGTTTTGAACTTGAGCTTCCTGTTCCTGTGCAAGAATATGCATTCTATTGGCTGCTGTCAGACTTCCATGGGACCGTGTGGGTTCATGTTTGTCTGAATCAAGTTTGGTTGAAGCCTGGAGGGTGATGCAATGTCCCCAGGTGATTGTGCCATGTGGTAAGCTCGGGTGCCAGCTGGGTTAACTCTATTATGTCCTGGAAGGTCATGTCTTAATCCCGTCACCCTGGAGCTGAAGGTCTTTTGTCTTGTAGATTGGCTGGCCCAAACTTTCTCAATGGGCACCAACTATCTGCTGGGGTCAGGAAGCTGAAGCTGAGTTTCTGTCTCCCTTAAGATTTCCACCTCTCTTTTAGGGGAAATATAAAATTCTGCCTTTTTAATACTTTCTAAAATACTTCATTCTTCTAAGAGAGAGGTGGACGCTAACGTTCTTCACTTCCAACAAAGATGCTTTTGTTGAACCCTAAAGATTCGCTAACACTACAGAATAATAGAGTTGGAAGGGAGCTTGGAGGACTTGTAGTCCAACCTCCTGCTCAAACAGGAGACTCTATGCCCGTGATGGCGAACCGATGGCACGCATGTCACAGGTGGGACATGGACCCATCTCTGTGGGCACGTGAGCCATCATCCAGGTCACTTCCACTGCGCATGCGCACACACCTCCTACTGCCTAGCTGATTTTCAGATCTCTGCTGGGAGAAGCACATGCATGCACGGGGGTGTGGTGAGGGTCATGCACGCATGCGTGGAGGGATGTAGCACACACAACCACTCCTCATTTTTGGTCCCAGGAGACTTCAGGGAGGCCTGCTAGCACCAAAACAGGGATTGCATGTGCATGCACAAGGGGCAGAGGAGAGTGGGTGCGCATGCATTGGGGGCTGCAGGGGGCATTGGATTATGGATGTTGGCACACTCATGCATGATATCGCCCTTGTTCGCGCACTTTAGGCGCTGAAGGTTAAAAAAGATTCGCCATCACTACCCTAGGCCATTCTAATCAAGTGGCTGTCCAGTCTCACTTTAAAAGCCTCCATTGATGGAGCACAAGTTGTGAGTTCCTACCAGTTTGGACCGGTTCAGCCGAACCGGTAGTGGTTTGTTGGCCTGGGAACCGGCAGCCACCCAGGCCTGCCATGCCCGCAAACCGGTTCTCCGGGCACCACCGTGGGCACTGCCTTCTTGCTTTTTGCTTCAATGTTTATTGTACTGTGCGTGTGAAGTGCACCTGTGGCGCAGCAACGAGTGAACCACAGTAGTGGCTGCAGGACCCACCCTTGAATGGTGTTCCTCTCCTCGTTTCTTTCTTTCTTTCTTTCTTTCTTTCTTTCTTTCTTTTTCTTTTTCTCTCTTTCTCTTTCTTTTTTCTTCTTTCCTCCCTCCCTCCTTTCTTCTTTCTTTCCCTTCCTTCCTTCCTTCTGCCCCAACTCAACCAACTAGTTTATTGCAGTCTTAACTCCCTGACACCTAGTTGCTTAAGCAGATGCACAACTAACGGGAAATGGGCCGATGTTAAAATGTCTTTCTTTCTCCCTCCTTTCTTCTTTTCTTTCCTTCTTTCTCCCTTCCTTCCTTCCTCCTCCTTTCTTCTTTTCTTTCCTTCTTTCTCCCTTCCTTCCTTCCTCCTCCTTCCTTCTTTTCTTTCCTTCTTTCTCTCTTCCTTCCTCCTCCTTTCTTTTCTTTCTTTCTATCTTCCTTCTTTCTTCCTTCCTCCCTTACCCAATCCCTCCCTCCTTTCACCTTTCTTTCTTTCTTTCTTTCTTTCTTTCTTTCTTTCTTTCTTTCTTTCTTTCTTTCCTTTTCTATTTCTGTTCCTTCCTTCCTTCCTTCTCCCTCCCATCTCAACCAACTAGTTTATTGCAGTCTTAACTCCCTGACACCCAGTTGCTTAAGCAGATGCACAACTAACGGGAAATATATTGCGCATGTGTGAGGAAGATGGCTGCTTGAGCTTTTCGCTCGGGTGTGAAGAACAAACAACCTAGCTGATAACCCGAGTTTTGTTGTAATTTGATGCCGGAGGAGTTAAGCCTGGAAAGAAGAACTTGAGAGGAGCAGGGAACGGTGATTATTAACGAGAAGCCTTCCCTGACAGCCCCAGACAGAGCAACTGTTTGGAGCAGCAGTGTGTGGCAGTGAGAGATTACGATCGGCTCTCCCCCCACGGAGGCACGGAGACAATACAGGCAGCTTGCAACCAAAAGAACTGCTGCGCTTTTTGTGCTTCGTTCTGAGCCCGGGGAGGTGTTGGGGAAGAAGCATACGAACGGTTGGGGAAGAAGCATACGAACGGCTCCCCCCCCCCTCTCTTCCCCTCCACAGAGACTGCGAATGGACTTCCCCCCCCCCCACGGAGGCAATACGGGCGACTTGCAGATTAACCAGGTTTGAAAAATACGGAAGGCACCTGGAGTTCCTGAGCTGACTGAGGAGGGGTTGCCTCACTGAGAGACTGCTTTGCTGAAGGGCTGAGAGGGGAACATTGAGAGCACAGAGAGGAAGATGCTGGCTTTATTGGCACTTTAACAAGCACTTTACCATCATTTACTAAGCATTAAGCACTATAACATCACTTAAGTCAGAGTTGGAAGGCTTAAGGCTTAAACTTAATGCTCATCTGCGAGACTAAGATGGCTGTTAGACTTTTTCATCCTGAATTCAGGTGCCCCTATAGCCCTTCCAGACGCCCTCCTCCCTCCCTCCTCCCCTCTCTGCAACTCAGCCCTTGTATTAACTTTATCATCATCTTCTTCAGAACCCTGTTTGGGTGGATTTCTCCCTTGGTGGACTTGAAGAGTTTTTTCTACTGCCTGTTATCGACAGTGGGGAGCCTCAGTTTATCTCCCCCATTGGCCATTTGGCCCTTCTCCAGCTGGGCCTCTAAACATCTGGGCGTAGGAGGACTCCCGGTTTCACATTACTCTCTTAGACATTTGGGACTTTTTTTCAGCTTTACTAGAGAGGGGAAACGTTATCCTCCCCCTCTGTATACCATCTAGTACGGACTTTGCGAACCTGCGCAACCTTTCTAATTTTATTTTAAATAGGTATGTTGAGTGCATGGGATTGCATGGGATGATATGAATGATCTCACTTTTATTACTATTACTGTTGTAACTTTGTGTTTTAATTATTTCGTGAGGATTGTTTGAGTGAGAGTTTGGGTATGACTGATTCGGAGGACCTGCCGGGGTATGCGGGGGTCATGGGGGTGGTTGGGGGGACCACAACCACGGGTGAGGGTCGGAGCATTGCGGTCATGACAGGGAGAGGCAGATATGGCGGGGACTTTAGGGCAGGCCATCATCGGGGAAGGAGGGCTCGCTGTGTCATAGAGATCCCTCCTTCCGGCCCTAGGAGTCCCACTCCAAGGTCAGATGGCGCGGGTGTTCAGGACCCTGGTCTCAGGCTGCTGTCGCTAAATGCCAGGTCTGTTGTTCATAAGGCCCCCCTCATCCGGGACTTGATAACTGATGAGGGCGCAGACCTGGCATGTATTACTGAAACATGGCTGGGCCCTGAGGGAGGAGTCCCCCTCGTCGAGATGTGCCCAGCCGGATTTCAGGTGCTACACCAGCCGAGAGCCCAGGGAAGGGGTGGCGGTGTGGCTATTGTAGTCCGGGAGTCTTTAGTACCTCGTAGGATCCCTGCTCCGGAGCTTGTCGGGTGTGAGTCCCTGCTAGTGAAGTTGGACCTCAAGGGTCAAGTGGGTTTGCTGCTTACGTACCTGCCTCCCAACTACGTTGCAGCAGCCCTCCCCTCGCTCCTCGAGTCAGTAGCCGAGCTAGCGGTTGAGTTCCCTAGACTTATAGTTCTGGGGGACTTTAACTTGCCTTCGCTCGGTGAACACTCTGATGGAGCGCAGGAGTTCATGGCTTCCATGACAGCCATGGGCTTGACTCAAGTAATTCGAGGCCCAACTCACTCAGCGGGTCACACGCTTGACCTCGTATTCCTCTCGGAGCAGTGGAGTTACGATCTTGGTCTGAGGGGTAATGAGATCATACCCCTGTCGTGGTCAGACCACTACCTACTGAGGCTAGACTTCCGGAGGCCAAACCCCCACCGTAGGGAGGAGGAACCGACCAGCTGGTTCCGCCCCAAGCGACTGATGGATCCTGTTAGGTTCCAGACGGAGCTTGGGGTTATTCCTGATACCCTCGCCCACAGTTCGGCGGAGACCCTCGTCGCTGCCTGGCACTCGGCAGCTTCGGAGTCTCTAGACCGGATTGCGCCGCTACGGCCCCTCCGGGTCAGCGGCCCCCGGAGGCCTCCTTGGTTTACTGAGGAGCTCCGGGAGGTAAAGCGCCGGAGGAGACGCCTAGAGCACTCGTGGAGGTCCGATAGGTCCGAGTCGAAACGGGCACTTTTGACAGCATGCACCAAGGAGTATATTCGGACCTTAAGAACAACAAAAAGAACATACATTGCCTCCTTGGTAGCGTCCGCCGAGTCCCGCCCAGCCGCCCTGTTTAGGATAACCCGCTCCCTCCTAAATAGGAGGGAGACGGGGGACTCCTTACAGGGTAAGGCTGAGGAGTATGTCCAGTTCTTGGCGGACAAAGTTGCCCGGTTTCGAGCGGACCTGGACTCCACCCCAGTAGATCCAGCCGAGACACAAGGAGAAAACTTGGCAAACCATCTCTGGGTTGAGTTTCAGGAAGTTGCCTCTGGGGATGTGGACAAGGCTATGCGAGCTGTGAGTACCTCCACCTGCATACTGGACCCGTGTCCCTCCTGGCTGGTTGCCAACAGCAGTGAGGTGACACGAGGCTGGATCCAGGCGGTTGTTACCGCTTCTCTTCGGGAGGGGTACTTTCCCACCGCGCTTAAGACAGCGGTGGTAAGACCCCTCCTGAAGAAGCCGTCTCTGGATCCAGCTGTTCTTAATAACTATCGTCCAGTCTCCAACCTCCCCTTTGTAGGGAAGGTTGTTGAGAAGGTGGTGGCTCTCCAGCTTCAGCGTACCTTGGAGGAAGCTAACTATCTTGACCCCTTCCAGTCTGGCTTCAGACCCGGTTACAGCACAGAAACCGCTTTGGTCGCATTGACTGATGATCTCTGGAGAGCTAGGGATGGAGGCCATGCTTCCATCCTAGTTCTCCTGGACCTCTCAGCGGCTTTCGATACCATCGACCATGGTATCCTTCTGCGACGACTGCGGGAGATAGGGGTGGGCGGCACTGTCTTGCAGTGGTTCTCCTCCTATCTCTCGGACAGGTCGCAGTCGGTGTTAGTGGGGGGGCAGAGATCGTCCCTGAGGCCCCTAACTTATGGGGTGCCGCAGGGGTCGGTCCTATCCCCCCTACTATTTAACATTTACATGAAACCGCTGGGCGAGATCATCCGAAGGCACGGGATAAAATATCATCAATATGCGGACGATACACAGTTGTATCTGTCCGCCCCGTGCCAACTCAATGAAGCGGTGGACGTGATGAACCGGGGACTGGAAGCCGTTAAGGACTGGATGAGAGCAAACAAGCTGATACTCAACCCAGACAAGACCGAGTGGCTGTTGTGTTTCCCTCCCAAAAATTTGACCACCATACCATCACTCAGGCTGGGGGGACAAAATTTAAACCCCTCAGAAAGGGCCCGCAACTTGGGAGTCCTCCTGGATTCACAGCTAACTTTTGACCACCATCTCTCAGCTGTGACCAGGGGGGCATTTGCCCAGGTTCGCCTGGTGCGCCAGTTGCGGCCCTACCTGAATCGGGAGGCCCTCACAACAGTCACTCGAGCCCTTGTGATCTCTAGGCTGGAATACTGTAATGTGCTCTACATGGGGCTGCCCTTGAAGAGCATCCGAAGACTACAGCTAGTCCAGAATGCGGCCGCGCGAGTGATCATGGGCGCACCACGGTTCGCCCACATAACACCGATCCTCCGTGAGCTGCACTGGCTACCTGTTGGTCTCCGGGTGCACTTCAAGGTCCTACTCACCACCTATAAAGCGCTCCATGGTAGTGGATCTGGCTATTTGAGAGACCGCCTTCTGCCAATTACCTCCCTGCGTCCCATCAGATCGCATAGAGTTGGCCTCCTCCGTATTCCATCCGCCAGTCAGTGCCGACTGGCGACTACTCGGAGGAGAGCCTTCTCTGTTGCGGCTCCGACACTATGGAACAATCTCCCCGTGGAGATTCGTACCCTCACCACCGTCCAGGCCTTCCGCACAGCCCTCAAGAACTGGCTAACCCGTCAGGCCTGGGGATAATCTTATTTCGCCCCTCCCGAATGCTGAGTGAATGTTGAGTTTTATTGTCTAATTTACTTTGTGCACATTTCTTTTTTCGTATTGTCCTACACTCCCCTTCCTTTTTGATTGTAAGCCGCCCTGAGTCCCCTCAGGGAAAAGGGCGGCCTATAAATAAATAAAACAACAATAAAACAAACAATGGGCTGATATTAAAATGTCTTTCTTTCTCCTTCCTTTCTTCTTCTTTTCTTTCCTTCTTCCTTCCTTCCTCCTCCTTCCTTTTCTTTCCTTCTCTCTTTCATCTGTCTTCCTTCCTTCCTCCCTTACTCAATCCCTCCCTCCTTTCACCTTTCTTTCTTTCTTTCTTTCTTTCTTTCTTTCTTTCTTTCTTTCTTTCTTTCTTTCTTTCTTTCCTTTTCTATTTCTGTTCCTTCCTTCCTTCCTTCCTTCTCCCTCCCATCTCAACCAACTAGTTTATTGCAGTCTTAACTCCCTGACACCCAGTTGCTTAAGCAGATGCACAACTAACGGGAAATGGGCTGATATTAAAATGTCTTTCTTTCTCCTTCCTTTCTTCTTCTTTTCTTTCCTTCTTCCTTCCTTCCTCCTCCTTCCTTTTCTTTCCTTCTCTCTTTCATCTGTCTTCCTTCCTTCCTCCCTTACTCAATCCCTCCCTCCTTTTGCCTTTCTTTCTTTCTTTCTTTCTTTCTTTCTTTCTATTTCTTTCTTTCTTTCTTTCTTTCTTTCTTTCTTCCTTCCTTCCTTCCTTCCTTCTTTCTCCCTCCCATCTCAACCAACTAGTTTATTGCCATCTTAATTCCCTGACACACAGTTGCTTATGCAGATGCACAACTAACGTGAAACGGGCCGACGTTAAAATAGCTTAGGCAGGAAACTCTACACCACTTCAGACAAACGGTTATTGAACATCTTCTTCAAAACTTCCAGTGTTGGATTATTCACAACTTCTGGAAGCAAGTTGTTCCACTGACGAATTGTTCTAACCATCAGGAAAATTTCTTCTAGAAGGATGACAAAGCCTTGAATCTTTGCTTTTCCTCTTATTTTTTCCTGCCATTCAATAAACCTGAGTTATCGCGCTCGTTCTCCTAGGCTTTCGAGAGTTAGAGTCTGTGGGACCTCGTGAAGTTTTTGGTGATTTATGATTTGCTATTTTCCAGGTTGCTGGGATTTGGGTTTTAATTGGTTTTAGCTGTTTTATTGGTTTGGAAAACAGTTGTTGAAAAGCAGTTAAAATCCATAAAACGCGGGAAGGAAGAAAGCAAACCAAGGTAAATCAGATGTTGGGAAAGGTATTCTCGGTGGCCATTCTGCCCAGGTAGGGCCCCCTCTGCTTTATAGACTCGTTTGTATGCAAGACTGAACAAAGGAGGCTCCAAGTCTTGCATTCGAAAAGAAGGTGGCAAGCTCTTTGGAGCCTGGGCCTCATGGGAGTCTCTCCGTCTTCTTCCAGTAACAGTGGCATGTATAGCAGTTATAGCAGTTAGACTTATATACCACTTCATAGGGCTTTCAGCCCTCTCTAAGCGGTTTACAGAGTCAGCACATCGCCCCCACAGTCTGGGTCCTCATTTCACCCACCTCGGAAGGATGGAAGGCTGAGTCAACCTTTGAGCCGGTGAGATTAGAACCGCCGAAATGCAGTTAGCAGTCAGCTGAAGTGGCCTGCAGTACTGCACTCTAACCACTGCGCCACCTCGGCTCCATGAAGCAGATGTAAATCTGCTTCCCAACACAGGGAAGTTCATCTGTGGCTTTCGTACAACCGTTCCCATGAAACTCTCACCATGTTCCATCAAGTTAAAGGTGAAAGTTCCCCTCGCACATCTGTGCTAGTTGTTCCCGACTCTAGGGGGCGTTGGTGCTCATCTCCGTTTCAAAGCTGAAGAGCCAGCGCTGTCCGAAGACGTCTCTGTGGTCATGTGGCTGGCATGGCTCAATGCCGAAGGCGCTTAGAACACAGTTACCTTCCCACCAAAGGTGGTCCCTGTTTTTCTACTTGCATTTTTTACACGCTTTCAAACTGCTAGGTTGGCAGAAGCTGGGACAAGTAACAGGAGCTCACTCCATTATGCAGCACTAGGGATTCGAACTGCCGAAGTTCCAACCTTTCTGATCAACAAGTTTCTTGGCCACTGCATCCGTTTAATACATACATACATACATACATACATACATACATACATACATACATACATACCAGTGGTAGGTTTCAAATTTTTTTAGAACCTCTTCTGTAGGTGTGGCCTGCTTTGTGGGAGTGGCTTGCCAGTCATGTGACCAGTGGGAGTGGCTTGCCAGTCATGTGACTGGGAGGGAGTGGCTTGCCAGCCATGTGACTGGGTGGGCATGGCCAACTTGTAAAATGTGGTGAAACTTACTCCGTTCAAACTGCCGAACTGCCAACCTTTCTGATTGACAAGCTCGGTGTCTTAGTCACTGAGCCACTGCCTCCCTCAAGTTACAAGGAGTCAACTAAGCTTAAATGAGGCCTCTATTACACTGTATCCTATTGAATAGAATAGAAGAAATAGAATAGAATAGAACAGAACAGAATGGAACAGAATGGACAGAACAGAACAGAATAGAATAGAATAACAGAGTTGGAAGGGACCTTGGAAGTCTTCTAGTCCAACCCCCTGCCTAGGCAGGAAACCCTATGGCTGAAAAGCAATGTCGAAAATCAGCTTGCCAGAGCACGCATGCACGCTGGAGCGGACAGGGCAACACCTCGTGTGCCCTCAGAGATGGCTCCGTGTGCCACGCGCACCATAGTTTCGCCTTCACGGACCCACGATATACCTGTGTTTTTTAAGGGTTTTTTTCCTTGCACTAAATGTAGAACCTTACTTTTTTCATCATTGGATTTCATTTCGAATGTCACTCCGTCCATTTCCTCCAAGGTGCGTTTGAAGAAAAAGCTCAAAAGCCACACTGAGAGAAATGCAAAAAAAGAGAGAGAGCATCTTGGCATCCGGGTAAGGGGGGAAAAAAAGCAAAACGAAACAGAGAGGCCCCTTCAACAGATATCAAATCTCCTTTCTCAGGACTGTGTTTCATGAATCCAGTGGAGAAGAACCATGATCTATGACAGCTTACGCCGCGATGAATTAAGATGCTGCCAGCCTCTTTGCTGTTTTTAATTCTTTAATTAACTCCCGTTCTTTGCCACCCCAGCAAGTCACTTCTGGGAAGTTAGTATGCTTGGATAGACATTTGGGGAGGGGGAATGACTATATTTTGATGTCTATTTCTTTGGGGAAGGGGGGGAAAAAAACCAACCACAAAGACAATTGGGGAAAAAAGAAGAAAAGAAAAGGAAGAAGGAGGAGAAGGGTTGATTTAATTCTTGCCGAGAATTCAGGAGCGCACATTTCTGTCATTGCCCCGATGAATCTCTCTCTTTCTTCCCCCCAAGGGGCCTTGCTTAAATTTCTTTACATTAAAAAATAAAATGAAGTCCACCGAGACTCCAAATTCCATTTCGGTTTTTTTTTTCCTTTTTTTTTTTTTTAAAGCGGAGACATAATTTTCCCCTTTTATCAAATGCTCCGTGCTGTAATGTGATAAGGGCCCCGTGCAGGCTATAAAACTAATTTATCATCTGCAAGGTGTACAAAGAAAATGAAAGCTGCCTCCTTGTCTGTTTGACATACGAGGTCATTTTTGCCGCTAGCTCTCCTAATGTCGAGCCATTTTTATCTGCTATTTATATACATTAATTGCAGGCACCCATATGGTGGTTGCTGTATTTAATAATGCAGGGCGTTGCATATGCATTCCTTAAAGATTTCGGTGAGCCGCCTGCAGATTTTATTCCATTGTTGTTGTTGTTGTTGTTGTTGTTGTTGTTGTTGTTGTTTTCCTATTAAAGCCCATTAGTCAGCGAGGCATGGTTAGGAATCAAGCAACGTGAGAACAGTTGTGGTGGGTTAGGTCAAAACTCGGCGTAGTCCCACATTTCCCACCCCCATAGATGCCTCTGAGATGAACAGATTAAAAGAGTTGGAAGCAGAGGTGGGTTCCTACCAGTTCGCACCAGTTCGGTAGAACCGGTTCGTCAAATCTACCGAACTGGTTAGAAGAGGTTCCACCAGTGGACCCAGAAAGCAGGCCACACCTACAGAAGAGGTTCCAAAAATTTTTTGAAACCCACCACTGACACACACACAGAGAGACAGACAGACAGACAGACAGACAGACAGACAGACTCTCACAGAGAGAGAAAGAGAAAGAAAGAAACACGGACTCACACAGAGAGAGAAAGAGAAAGAGAAAGAAAGGAAGAAATAAATAAATAAAAAGAGAAAAAAGAAAGAAAAAGAGAGAGATGAAAGAAAAAAAGGAAAAAGGGACAGAGAGACAAAAGGAAGGAAAGAGAGAGAGAGATGGAGAGAGAGAGAGAGAGAGAGAGAGAGAGAGAGAGAAAGAAAGAAAGAAAGAAAGAAAGAAAACACATGGCCATCAAGCCACTCCCACAAAGGAGGCCCCACCCACAGAGTAGGTTCAAAAATTTTTTGAAACCCACCACTGGTTGGAAGGGACCTTGTAGGTCATCTAGTCCAACCCCTCACCCAACCAGGAGACCCTACACCAAGATGCTCACAAGGAGGAGATTGAGACATAGTCCTTCTTCTGCCATAATGTGTCAATGTCAGGTGCGAAAGATCAGGTCCATATATGAAGATCTAATTCAACTCATTTGTTGCTAAACACTCTGGAAAGGCATTTACTTACACGGGGAGATTGAAACCCCCACAAAGTGCATCCCCTGATGGCGGATTGTGTGTGGGGGGAGGCTACCCAGTATGGCTTTATGCTGTAATGTCGGGTTGGAGGGAATCAAATACCTTCCGTGGACCTGGTGAGGGGCAGCTGGCTCACCAGTATCAATTGAAGGTGGAGGCCACATTGCAGGGATGGATAACCTTTTTGTTGTTGTGTGCCAAAAAGGTGAGTGCACATGCGCGATAACCTATGTGCGTGCCAGCATACATAATGTAAAGCACACCCCCCCCATATGCATATCAGTGGTGGGTTTCAAATTTTTTTAGAACCTCTTCTGTAGGTGTGGCCTGCTTTGTGGGAGTGGTTTTCTGGCCATGTGACCAGGTGGGAGTGGCTTGCTTGCCAGCCATGTGACTGGGTGGGTGTGGCCAACTTGTGAAATGTGGTGAAACTCACTTAACAACGCTCTTGCTTAGCAACCAAACAAAATGTTGGCTCAGAAACTCTGGCGTTTGAAGCACGCAAGTCTTAAAGCTGTCAAGTTACAAGAACCTTGCACCCCTAACCCTTTAGAAAAAAACCCCCAGGGGGGTTCAAACTTGCTAGCTTTAAGACTTGTGGACGTCAACTCCCAGAATTCCTCCTCCAGTGATGTTGGCTCAGGAACTCTGGCATTGAAGTTTGCAAGTCTTAAAGCTGTCAAGTTACAAGACTCTTGCATCCCTAACCGTTTAGGGGGAAAAAACCCAGGGGTGTTCAAACTTGACAGCTTTAAGACTTGTGGACTTCAACTCCCAGAACTCCTCCTCTCGCTCTTCATCTTGATGATGTGCGGATGGGCAGGGGGAGGGAGGGAGCTGGAACCGGTTCTAAACCACACTGTAGATTTGTGGAACGTCTTCTATAGAAGAGCTTAGAACTGGCAGAAACACACCCCTGATACATATGCATATAAGCTACACGGCGTGTATGGGGGAGGGGCATGCCCCATGCTCCTCCCCCATGCACACCGTACTTCTCACCCCCAGCTGAGCTTGGTATTTACGGGAAATCCTCCAGAGCCTTTGGAGAGTGAAAATGGCCTTCCCCTGGCCCTCTGGAAGGCTGAAAATCAGCTGGCCGGCACACGCATGTGCGCTGGCGCTGACGGCTCGCGTGCCGGCAGATATGGCTCTGTGTGCCACCTGTGGCACGCATGCCATAGGTTCACCATCACAGCCATATGGAAGGGCTTCATGAGAACAGCACATGGTGTGGTGGCAGCCACTCGAACGGCATGTGCACAGCGATGTAGAAAGCGAAGGGAAAACTACTACACCAGATATTTCCCAGGAAAATCATGGTAATGGCGGCAAAACCAAATAGTGGCCTCGAGTACGGCCACCCCTTAAATAGGGCAAGGGTGTTAAGAATCTCCCCGTCCGCTAGAAGCATGAAAAATAGGATTGCCAACATGATCGCCAATGTTGCCAATGAAGGAGGAGGAGGAGGAGGAGGAGGAGGAGGGGAAGAAGAAGAAGAAGAAGAAGAAGAAGAAGAAGAAGAAGAAGAAGAAGAAGAAGAAGAAGAAGAAGAAGAAGAAGAAGAAGAAGAAGAAGATTGCTAAAAAGCCTATGTACAGGAACCTTCTGAAGAAATGCTTAGCGCCTGCTTAGAGTCCTATAAGCAGGGGGTGCGATTGAAAAAATGTAGCAACCAGTTCTCTGCCCAGTGGCTGGGTGGACATGGCCACGAGGGCATGGCCTAGTTGGCTTCCTGCACCACAGCAGGGGGGCATTTTTGCCCTCTCCAAATTCCGGAGGCTTTCCTTGAGCCTCCAGGAAGGCGAAAATGGCTTCCCCGAGGCTCCGGAGGCTGGAAATGGGCCCTGTTTCTGGACTTTTGGTACTTCCTATAAACCTGTTGTCATATAACTCCTTGTGTAGGTGTGGCGGTCACCCATGGCCCAGTGCATAACAGGGCATGCGCAGCCACGCTGAACCACACAGGAAAAAACAAGTCCCAAAAGATAAAACATCCTGACCAGGATTTGACCATATATAGACAGAACTTCCCTGAGTAGTAGATTAGCAATTGTAGTTTGACAGGCTGTCTTAAATCACATGCTGATTGCTCCTCCTGCCTTTGTCCTATCTCAATAAAAGGGGCTCCCAGACCCCAATCTGGGTCGCCTCATCCCGAGAAAGCTCGTGTCCGTGTCTTTTCTCAACATTGGCCTCATGGGCGAACCACGGGTACGTCACATTTTTCACCCTCCCAGAACTTCCGCATGGGCCCTGCCCTCAAAAATGGGCCACATGGAGACTCCTGGGAGAGGCAGGGTGGGTGGGTGGGATCAGCCACTACCAGTTCAGTGAACCAGATTAAAATTAACTCCCAGTTCACTCAAACCGGCCCGAACCGGATGAATCCCATCTTTGGCTATAAGGGTCAAGAGAATTCAAGGGAGGTTGGATTTGTCAGCTGGTGTCTACATAAGGATGCTAGGCTGATCCCCCTTTTGACTCTGACTCTTAGATTTTCTTTCCCCCACAGTGAGTTACTTAAGGATGGAACTGAAAATAATATCCTGTCTAAGTTTTAGCGGCACTCACGATGCATAAAAGTGCCTGTCTTTCGAAGACCCTTTCAGAGAGAAGATACGATAATGAAGAGAAGATTAAAAACGGAGCCTTGTCTAGAATCGTGTCGTGTGTACAGATATTTTTCTACAAACATCTCCCAGTTAATACCAAGCCCACGGATCACTGAATCGGAAAACACATTACATTATAAAAGAGTTGCAAACAAGAAGTAGGGGGGCAAGGAATAGCCACACAGAAATGCACAAGTGCTGTTTTATATCCATTGTTTTTCAATATCAAGAGAGTCTCTGTCATAATTAAATCAGGGCACCCCAGAGTGATAAATACTTCTATTGATAGCAACTCAAAACACTTGATGTTTTGTCTGGAGGCTAAAGCATCTGAAGAACGGGTGGAAGAATTGGGGACACGGTGGCTCAGTGACTAAGATGCTGAGTTTGTCGGCCATAAAGGTCAGCCGTTCGGCGGTTCGAATCCCTAGCGCCGCATAAAGGAGCGAGCTCCCGTTACTTCTCCCAACTTCTGCCAACCTAGCAGTTCGAAAGCACGTAAAAAAATGCAAGTAGAAAAATAGGAACCACCTTTGGAGCCCTTCGGGAGTGGGCGGCATACAAGATCAATAAACTAAACTAAACTAAACTAAACTAAACTAAACTAAACTAAACTAAACTAAACTAAACTAAACTAAACTAAACTAAACTAAACTAAACTAAACTAAACTAAACTAAACTAAACTAAACTAAACTAAACTTAGTCATGCCAGCCACATGACCACAGAGATGTCTTCAGACAAATGAAGGCTTGAATATAAAGACTCTAAGGGATTCGGTATCTTAGTGGCTAAGATGCTGAGCTTGTCGGTCAGAAAGGTCAGCAGTTTGGTGGTTCGAATCCCTAGTGTTGCGTAATGGAGTGAGCTCCCGTTACTTGTCCCAGCTTCTGCCAACCTAGCAGTTCGAAAGCATCTAAACATGCAAGTAGAAAAAATACGGACCACCTTTGGTGGGAAGGTAACAGCGTTCGGTGCACCATCAGGGTCTAGTCAAGCTGGCCACATGACAACGGTGACATCTTCGGACAGCACTGGCTCTTCGGCTTTGAAACGGAGATGAGCACCGCCCCCTAGAGTCGGGAACGACTAGCAAGTATGTACGAAGGGAAGCTTTACCTTTACCTAACCCAATGAAAAGAAGGATTAGGGATGACTTCATATCCAGTGCTCCAATATTTGTGCATGGAGTGGTGCCGTGGTCAACCTATTCTCCAAAGCACCAGAAGGAAGCAATCCATGGAAACTAATGAAGAAGAGAAGCAACCTAGAATTAAGGAGAAAGATCTCAACAGTTGGAGCAATAAATCAACAGAATGATTTGCCTCCAGAAAGTGTCAGCGCTCCAACACTGGAGGTTTCTATGAAGAGACTCTATAATCATTTGTCTGAAATGGAATTGGGTTTCCTGCATGAGCAGGGAGTTGGATTAGAAGACCTCCAAGGTCCCTTCCGACTCTGCTATTCGGTTTCCTGATTTTTGCTCTTCGCTCATATAGGAGGAATGTATGTTACAAAGGTTCTTGGTTTCTTCTGTCTTGAGACCTTAATAATGCCGAGAAGGGTGGAAGGAAAGAGAAGAAGAGATATGAGGAGTAGAAAGAATGAACTGACAGTAGGGTAATCTAGAATTAAGAATTAAATGTCCTGACACTTGTTGGAAGAAATGTCCTTCTGGGCTCAGCTCCCAGTGGGGAAAAAGACACTGGATTCATGGAAGTTGCTTGGAAAGATGGTTTTAATGGTGGACAGGATCACATGAGTTCCTGAACATAAAAGGGGGATCCCATGCTTCCAGATGTTGGGTGAAGAAGAAAAGAGAGCGAGATGCTGAAAGTCCCTGCTTTTATGCCCTCTCTGGCCTTTGATCTTGAGCTTGGTTATCAAACTTCTATGTGGCTGTGTAGGGGCAACTCTGTAGGCTCTGCTTTGAGTCCAAATGTCCCCAGGTGCCTTGTGGTGAGTTTCTGTGGATGGCTAATCCTATCTTTGTTATGTAGAGTAGAGTAGATCAGACTTTAATGACTCATTGACAAAGGTGGAGGGGGGGCAGGGAGCTGCAGGGAGCTACTTCGTCCTTGGAAACATGTTTCTCCCTTTTCGCATCCAGGGAAATATAATATCCTGCCTTTTTTAATACCTCCCAGGATATTTCATTTTTTTCTAGGAGAGGGGTGGGTTTTAACTTCCTACACACTGAGAACAATAAACCAGCTGTGGGTGCTCCATCACTGGGGGCTTTTAAGAAGAGATTGGACAACCACTTATACGAAAATGATGTTGGATAAATTGAGCAAGGTGTCACATAAGAAGACATCCAAAGTCTCTTCCAACTCTGTTATTCTGTTATCATCCTGAGGTTTTCTTATGAGTCTCTTTTTAGTGGTCAGCAACTTGAAGATGTGTTGCTGGACTTCAACTCTCAGAATTCTCCAATCGTAGCTGGCTGGGGAATTCTGAGAATTGAAGTCCACATGTCTAAAGCTGTTAAGGTTGCTAAACCCTGCCCTTAACTATTATACGGATGAACAGAAGAAACAGAAAGTGGAAAACGATGTAGAATGAATTTAAAGGACATATCTATTGACTTATTTTGGCAATATTCTTATGTTTACCTGTACCATTTCTTTGTAAGATTTTTTTTTGTCAGAACAGAACAAAAACAGAACAGAATATATGGAGAGGAATGGAAGAGAAGAGAAGAGAAGAGAAGAGAAGAGAAGATATGGAAGGGAAGAGAAAGAGAAGAGAAGAGAAAATATGGAAGGGAAGAGAAAGAGAAGAGAAAATATGGAATGGAAGGGAAGGGAAGAGAAGAGAAAATATGGAAGGGAAGAGAAAGAGAAGAGAAGAGAAAATATGGAATGGAAGGGAAGGGAAGAGAAAATATGGAAGGGAAGAGAAAGAGAAGAGAAGAGAAAATATGGAAAGGGAAGGGAAGGGGAGAGGAGAGGAGGAGAGGAGAGGAGGAGAAGGAGAAGGAGAAGGAGAAGGAGAAGGAGAAGGAGAAGGAGAAGGAGAAGGAGAAGGAGAAGGAGAAGGAGAAGGAGAAGGAGAAGGAGAAGGAGAAGGAGAAGAGAATAAATATGGAATGGAATGGAATGGAATGGAATGGAAGAGAAGAGAAGAGAAGAGAAAATATGGAAGGGAAGGGAAGAGAAGAGAAAATATGGAAGGGAAGAGAAAAGAAGAGAAGAGAAGAGAAAATATGGAAAGGGAAGGGAAGGGAAGGGGAGAGGAGAGGAGGAGAGGAGACGAGGAGAGGAGAAGGAGAAGGAGAAGGAGAAGGAGAAGGAGAAGGAGAAGGAGAAGGAGAAGGAGAAGGAGAAGGAGAAGGAGAAGGAGAAGAGAATAAATATGGAATGGAATGGAATGGAATACAAAGAATACAATACAATAGAAAATAGAATCATAAAGCCGTAAGGAACCTTGGAGGACATCTAGTCCAACCCTCTTCCCAAACCAGGAGACTGTACACCATCCTGGCCAAATGGTTGTCCAATCTTTTCTTGAAAAGTTCCAACAATGGAGCACACATCCCTTTGCAATGGACTCCCCATCCATATTCTAACCAAGTCTTTCCCTGCTTAGTTTTTAAGTGTGGCTAGATACATCTGCTTGCACGAGTCTTTTTTTTTTTTTTTAAATATGTTGGTCAAAAGAAGGCAGAAGAGAGGAAATGGATGGCTTTGCAAAGAGACAAAGACAGAGAGGGATTTGCAGTGTTTACGCTCAAGTGTGGATTTTTAAAATTTATTTCTTTATTTTGCAAGATTCCTGAGCTGCAGCTGCCATCTAGTGGACCAGCCCACACGCTCTCTGCAAACACACTGGATTTTCTTTCCCAAAAGAGGATGAGGTAACCGTTTTCAACTAAATGTGTTAACTTAGCAATGTTGCTTGGTGAAAAGGAATTCATAGGCACCTCTTCCCAGGGGTGAAATTCAGCAGGTTCTGACCGGTTCTGGAGAACTGTTAGAAGAAATGTTGAGTAGTTCGGAGAACTGGCAAATAGGCAGGCCCTCTGGCTGGCCCCAGAGTGGGGAGGGAATGGGGATTTTGCAGTATCCTTCCCCCTGGAGTGGGGAGGGAATGGGGATTTTGCAGTATCCTTCCCCCTGGAGTGGGGAGGGAATGGGGATTTTGTGCTATCCTTCCCCTGGAGTGAGGAGGGAATGGGGATTTTACAGTATCCTTCCCCTGGAGTGGTGAGTGAATGGGGATTTTGCAGTATCCTTCCCCTGGAGTGAGGAGGGAATGGGGATTTTACAGTATCCTTCCCCCTGCAGTGGGGAGTGAATGGGGATTTTACAGTATCCTTCCCCTGGAGTGGGGAGGGAATGGAGATTTTGCAGTATCCTTATCCTGCCACACTCAACAAAGCCACACCCACAGAACCGCTAGTAAAAAAAAAAATTCACCACTGCCTCTTCCCCATTCTGGGTGCTGGAGATTACTATACATACATTAATTGATTACTTCGCTCTTGTTTGCGTTGGCATTTGAGTCTTGTAGTGAAACAAAAATTAAAAATAACGAAGCACAGCTTTAATAAATAGAGCTGACTACGATGTCTTTTCTTTTCTTTCGCAGATACTGTGAGAAATGTTTTGCTTTTCTTTCTTGGGGTTAGATCTAAGGCTTCCTCAGCAGTGGTGGTCTTCAGCCGATATAGACCAGTTTGGGCAAACTGGTAATGTGGCCCTGCTGGTGGGCCTGCCCAACCGCCCCAGCACTATGCCATCCTATTTAGCCACGTTTTCTAAACTGTGGGCATGCGTGCGATCTGTGTCCATGAGCAAAGCACATCTACAGAAGGCCACACAGTCACATTTTCGGTGTGCGGCGAACCAGGGGTAAAATTATGTGAAACCCACCTCAGAGCTTCTGTCAGAAAGAGTCAGAGGAAATTCAAAGGGTGCTCACATGGAACAGCACATAGACAAATTTGAGGAGCTACTACAAAGAAGAGAGTGGTAAACTTATTTTCCAAAGCACCAGAAGACAAGATAAGAGAGAATGGATGGGATTAGTGGTGGGTTTCAAAAATTGTTCGAATCTACTCTGTGGGTATGGCCTCCTTTGTGGGAGTGGCTTGCCACCCATGTGACCGGATGGGAGTGGCTTGCCACCCATGTGACCGGATATGAAGATGCCGACGACACTTGTCAGAACCACCTTAAATCACCTCACACGCAGCACTGGCATGCATAAGAATATGATGCAAACTTGTTTTTTAAAAGGCATCTTTGGTTTGCGTTAAAACAACTTCAACACACGCAATGTTCTGATTACACCGCAAACGCAGTAGTCATCCTTACCTTTCACAGAGGCACTGAGTTTTATAAATAGGAGCATGATAGTGTAGAATAATCATATCCAAGGACCAGTGGTGGGTTTCAAAAAGTTTTGGAACCTCTTCTGTAGGTGTGGCCTGCTTTCCGGGTCCACTGGTGGAACCTCTTCTAACCGGTTCGGTAGATTTGACAAACCGGTTCTACGAATAGGTGCGAACTGGTAGGGAACCCACCTCTGGATGGGATGTGACCAAGCAGAGAAGCAACCTGGCATTAAGGAGAAACTTCCCAACAGTGAGAACAATTAGCTATGGAGCAGTTTGTCTGAAATGGTATTGTTGGAAGAAAATCCAGGTCCACTTCCAATCCAGGAATCAAGATCTTCACTTCCTGTCTTCTATCAAACAGCTCTGTCTGTTCGTCTGCCACTTTCTCTTCAAAAAGCTTTAATCGGAGATTTAAAAGTTAGTTTACAGGAATGTTGCACTTTCAAGCACTCTTATGATCTCCCCCCGAAACTCTGTCCACGTTGATTCCCGTGGCTGTCTGGACTTCCAGCTGTGATAGCTCACGTTGGCTGCCTTTCCTGCTTTGGGTCCAAGGTAAAAGCAGGCATTTTGGGGGAGTTGTGGGCTCCCCAACTACATCCACTTGTGCCCCCCCTTCACTGTCTGTCCAGGACAGCTATGGTGGGCTTACAGGTCGCCCCTCCCCCGATACAGCAGGAATCTGACAGTTCTTCAGAGAGCCCTCCGGGAACACGTCCTGTTCCTGAATTCAGGCCACACCCCTCACCTTTTTGATTTCTATGGGGTCATGTAGGGGTCAACGCTGGCTCTATAGGCAAAAAGGGAAAAGCAAACCCTAGGTGTTTTTTCTGAGCTAATCTTGTCTTGCCTAATTGCTTTTCTAGAGTTTCAATCTGCCTGAATGGATTACCAAATCTGCATTTCTAAAAGCTCAGTTTCTGCTTGGGGGCAGGGAGACTGGTGCTGGTTTCTGCTTTCTTTAAGATTTTTCACATCTCTTCTTTAGGGGAAATATTCTATCCTGCCTTTTCTATTATATCTATATCTATGTCTATATCTATGTCTATATTTATATCTATGTCTATGTCTATGTCTATGTCTATGTCTATGTCTCTATCTCTATCTCTATCTATATCTATCCGTCCATCCATCCATCCATCCATCCATCCATCCATCCATCCATCCATCCATCCATCTATCTATCTATCTATCTATCTATCTATCTATCTATCTATCTATATCCCCCAAAATATGTCATTCTCTAGGAGGTGGGTGCGTGCAGACTTTCTAAAGTATAGGATCACCTGCTGGAGCAGGGGGTAAGACTAGAAGACCTCCAGCTCTATTCTATTCGGATTCTGATCCAGTGTTTTATCATGAAACAAGACTTTGTGTACGAGGAGGAAGACAGGAAGAGAGACTGTGGGTGGAGTCAAATGAGTAATCAGCCTCCAGTCAATACATTGCCACAAACAGTCTAAATCCAATCACTCTTGAATCCCATTAACTCTCATCTAGCATCAATTTAGTGCTGACCTTTAGGTTGACAAGATTCTTGTGCATAGGCATGAGCAATAAATCAGCTTAACCGGAGCTTAAGGTGTGGTTCTGATTCTTCGCAACCCAACGTTGCGAGTATATGCCTCGTCCAAGCGTAGACACCGGATGAGCATCTATTGTACTTTAGCTGAGTTTGTCTTTTGAACATGCTCACATTGTGGCTGGGTGAGAGATGGTGAGGCTCGGCAGTGAAATCTGTAATATACCCCGACGAATTCAAAATAACAATCTCCATGCAGTCAGGTCAAAATGCAAACACGACTATATTTTCCTGACAGGGAAAACAATTAATTGGTGGAAAACCTTGCCTCCAGAAGTTGTGAGTGCTCCATCACTGGAGGTTTTCAAAAAGAGATTGGACATCCATTTGTCTGGGATGGTATAGGGTTCCCGGTTTGAGCAGCTGGTTGCAGTACAAGACTAGAAACACTAGAAGATCCCTTCCAAATTCCACTGTTGGCACACTGATAACTACTAAAGGGAAGTTGTCTCGCTGCTTGATTGTTCTCATTTTCAGGAAATTTCTCCTTAGTTCTAGATTGCTCCTCTCCTTGATTAATTTCCATCCATTGCTTCTTGTCTTTCCTCCAAGTGCTTTGGAGAATAAGTTGACCCCCTCTTCTCTGTGCAGCTTCTCTCTAATCCTTTTTTTTTTTTTTTTTTGCTAGATTCCTTTCCAGAATCAGAGTTGGTGCATTAAGTATTAAGTAACTCTTTATATGTAGAGTCTTTATAAGGTAAAGGTTCCCCTCACAATATGTGCTAATCATTCCTGACTCTAGGGGGCGGTGCTCATCTCCGTTTCAAAGCCGAAGAGCCAGCGCTGTCTGAAGACGTCTCCGTGGTCATGTGGCCAGCATGACTAGACCCCGATGGCGCACAGAACACTGTTCCCTTCCCACCAAAGGTGGTGCCTATTTTTCTACTTGCATGGTTTATATGCTTTTGAACTGCTAGGTTGGCAGAAGCTGGGACAAGTAAGGGGAGCTCACTCCATTATGCAGCACTAGGGATTCGAACCGCCGAACTGCTGACCTTTCTGATCGACAAGCTCAGCATCTTAGCCACTGAGATACCGAATCCCTTAGAGTCTTTATATTCAAGTCTTTATTTACATCAAGAATAAAATAAAAAGTTGAGGGGGGGGAAGAACAAGAAAAAAGAAAGAGAGAGAGCAAGAAAGAGAGAGAGAGAGAAGGAAGGAAGGAAGGAAGGAAGGAAGGAAGGAAGGAAGGAAGGAAGGAAGGAAGGAAAGAATAATTTCTGAAACAGCTAAATTCAGGTTGCTATTCTGTCTCTTTCCTTTTCTCTACACACACACACACACACACACACACACACACACACACCTCACAACAGCTCAAATCACAGTCCATTAAATAAAATAAATTCTGTTCTGTCAAGCTCCACTGGTCCCTAGCTTGCTGTTTAAATTTCTATCCAAATTCCGGTTGGCTCTTCAGATCAGATTACACAGAGTAGTCTCCCCCTTCACATCTGAGTAGACCGCTGGCCCCAAAATGCAAAGGATGTCTAGTAATAAAAATCAAGGACCACGGTGAGAGAAAGAGGGGGAAAAA
This sequence comes from Thamnophis sirtalis, assembly GCF_051295495.1. Taxonomy (NCBI): domain Eukaryota; kingdom Metazoa; phylum Chordata; class Lepidosauria; order Squamata; family Natricidae; genus Thamnophis; species Thamnophis sirtalis. Next base: position 6,852,971 of record NW_028261385.1, read on the forward strand.
TGAGACAAAGATTAAACATAAGAAAAGCAAACCACTGACAACAGACAGAACAAGCAAGCTAAGAACTAGTCATGAAGAAAACCGACGAGGAGTTGCAGCGTTTTACGATCAACCATCAACAGTAAAGAAATAAGGGTTTCAGAGATACACCATAGAGTAACTTTGCAAGAGGATTTTGTGGTCTTAGAAGATCACCACTTAAATATGAACCAGATGTCAACTCCTAAAGTTGCCATAGTGCGAGAAGGGGGATAAGCACATTCCACGCATACTTTCGGCTAAAGTCGGATCTCAGATTACCGCAGCCGGTTTGGGAGGGGTGCTGTCAGCCTCTGCTTTTCTGCTGCTTCGGCTGCCATGAAACAGGGAGGGAGGGCATGGTATTTGGGAGGGGTTTACTAATTGTGCTGGAGGAAGATTCTGGAGCTCTGCTGCCTGTCGGACTACGCATGCAGAGGAGGTTCCCGCCAAGACTAACGGCACCGACATTCCATCTTAGTGATGCCTTTTGAAGTTATCTCACACCTGACATGTAGGAGAATTATGATGGGACTGTAACTGTGATGCCAAGGGGTGGGGAATGGGTTATTCTATATATCAATCGCTTTCGCGCCTAAATAATCAGTCTTCGCTTCGCTACGCCTTTAATCATTTTATAATTAGTAAAAGTACACTTGATTTCTACCTATGGAGTCTCGTGGTCTTCTTTCCTAATTACCCAATGAAGAGGTGCTGACAGGTGCACCTCATTGGGGAATGTGATTTATGACACAGACTGAAGGGAGAGAAGGAACAGGGGTAAAGTTCAGCTACAACTCAAACGAAGCTCAGATCTGGCTGTGAAAAGGCTTTGCCTAATGGTGCTCCTAATAAAGGACTAGTTTTGTATTGAAACTTGGCTCGATACTCATGAATCAATCAGGGCATTTTTAGGAAACCTGACACCAGAAGTGTGATGCAGCAGCCAAAAAAGCCAACACGGTTCTAGGCTGCATAAACAGAGGGATAGAATCAAGATCCCGTGAAGTGTTAACACCACTTTATAATGCCTTGGTAAGGCCACACTTGGAATACTGCATTCAGTTTTGGTCGCCACGATGTAGAAAAGATGTGGAGACTCTGGAAAGAGTGCAGAGAAGAGCAACAAAGATGATTAGGGGACTGGAGGCCAAAACATATGAAGAACGGTTGCAGGAAGCTGGCAACGGTTTGCACATGTGCAGTTGGTGTACGGAACAGGGTGCCGGCATGTTCAAGAAGTGTTAATTTTAGAAGCCTGCAGCTGCCACATCTTTTGGCACAAGAAGTGCCTCGAGGAACACTGAAAAAGGTGGCAGCTGCAGGGATCTCGCAACAAGAGGGAGTGAGATGCTCAGGAGCCCAGCAGTGATGGCTCAGGCCTGGCTTGCCGCCCCTGACAGCCAGCCATGGGATGGGAGGAAGGTAAGGCAGCATCGCCAAGGGAGAGCGAGAGGAGAGATTAGGCCAGGCCTGGGCAGAAAATAGATAGAATAGAAAATCAATTGGTTTTTCCTACTGAGTTCTGTGGGTGTGGCTTGCTGAGGGGGGGGGGGTTCCTGTGACTGAGTGGGTGTGGCTGTCAGTGATGTCAAGTTGGCCATGCCCACTCAGTCACAGGACCTCCCCCCCAAGCCACGCCCACAGAACCAGTAGAGAAAAAAATTGAATTTCACCACTGCAAGAGACCACGATTCTATTGCAGAGTTGTACTTTGGCTGTTTTGCGACATGCTCACACGCTTCCCTTCCAAGGTGCATCACAGGAGAGTGTGAGCGGGCTTTGCACCAGGGAGGAAGATGAGCTGCTGTCCCTGCAGCATTACCCATGCTCCCCCCTCCCTTACCAGAGCAACTTCACAAGCGGTTGGCGCAACCGGGAAAGTTCAGAGCCATCAGGGATCTGACTGACTGCACAGAGCACCGGCTCGTCTCCCCACTGAAGTGGTACCTATTTATCTACTTGCATACGATTTGCTTTCAAGCTGTCAGGCTGTCAGAAGTGATGGGAGCTCACCCCGCCACGCAGTGCTAGGACTCGAACTGCCCGAGCTTACATAAAGACATTAAGCCACCGCACCTCTTGCATTCAAGCAATAGGACTTTGTTGCAGATTTCAATGCCACCTTTTCCAGATGCCAGTGGCCTGATTTGGAGTGTTCGCCAGGGTTTCTGGAGGTGTTGAAGAACGGAGTAGAAGCCTTTTACACACTATTTTTTTTCCCCATCCTTAATTTGCGAAGACAAAAATGCAGACTTGCCTTCTTGAAACTCAGCCATTTTGCTACCAGATTTTGATGGGGTCCCTCAGACTGGGTCCTCACCCTGTGCTAAGCCTTTCAATCATTGAGCTGGATTGATTACATGAACTTCACCCCACAGGACTAATAAGAACAGCCCTAAGTATTAGCCATAAGAAATCTCCTCCTCCTCCTTCTTCATCCCACCATCAACAAGGCAAATAGACTTCCTCTTCTTCCTCCTCCTCCTCCTGCCCCTCCTCCCGCCCCAGGATAGATAGACATCTTCTTCCTCCTCTTCTCTTCCTCCTCCTCTTCTTCTCCTCCTCTTTCTCCTCCTCCTCCTCTTCTTCATCATCTTTTCCTCCTCTCCTCCTCCTCTTTCTCCTCCTTCTCTTTTTTCTCCTCCTCCTCCTCCTCCCCAAGATAGATAGACATCTTCTTCCTCTTCTTCTTCTTCTCCTCCTCTTCTTCATCATCTTCTCCTCCTCTCCTCCTCCTCCTCTTTCTCCTCCTCTTCTTTCTCTCCTCCCCCCAAGGTAGATAGACTACTGGTACTTCTTCTTCTTCTTCTTCTTCTTCTTCTTCCTCTCCTCCTCCTCCTCCTCCTCCTCCTCCTCCTCCTCCTCCTCCTCCTCCTCCTCCTCCTTCTGCTTCTCCTCCTCCTCCTTCCTCCTCCTCCTCCTCCTCTTTTTCCTCCTCCCCTTCCCCCCCCTCCGCAAGGTAGATAGACATCTTCTCTTCTTCTTCTTCTTCTTCTTCTTCTTCTTCTTCTTCTTCTTCTTCTTCTTCTTCTTCTTCTTCTTCTTCCTCCTCCTCCTCCTCCTCCTCCTCCTCCTCCTCCTCCTCCTTCTTCCCTCATCATCGCAGCCATTGGGAGATGAGCCCAGGTCTTACATGCCAGAGCACCATGTGTGATTTGGTTCCATCATATAAAAACTGTGATTTTATGAGGGCGCAGTGGGAGGCTTGGTTACTTAATAGCTTGAACATGGATCCTAATGCAATTCCGGATAAGGACCATTGAAACAATCAGCTGAATCAAGAGACATAGCCTCCTGGGCTGCGTCGTTGCAAACCAGAGGGACACCGTCCATATGCTGGGACTTCCTCCCACGAAGAGCTCCTTGCACAGCTCCGGCTTCCAATCTGCCATTCTCACAATGGGTTCTACAAAAATCAGCGCAGGGAGAGCATCTCCAAGTACAGATTGGCCCGTCCATTAATCAACTCCCCCAGCAACGCAGCCCAGCCTTCTGTTGGAGTGCCGTTCTTGTCCTCCTGCTGTTGCTGTGCATTTTATAATTATTCCTAAGGCGTGTGCCAGCTATTAAGACCACATGCTGGGTCTCCTTGAATTTCTCCCCTTCCCTCTTTTGAGTTTTAGATCTTTTACAGCTGGCTCGTACCCTGTGGCCAATGCTTAGGCCGGCTCTGCCGATTTACTGCTGGTTTTGTTTCCCTCACCCCACCCCCCTCCCCATACACACAACACACAAATGGTCTTTTTGCAAAGCTGTAGCTCCAGGTGTCTAATCATTTCAGGAACACTCTTTTGAACTTCTTCCCAATTTGTCTACATCTCACTGGTAATTACTCTGTGTGTGTGTGTTTGTGTGTGTGTGTTTCCCCTTCTTCCTCTGTGTTTCTCATTTCTTACTTGTGGTCCCACCATCTTATCGCAAACGGCAGAACGCTGAACCTTTTACCCCATTCCCGGGCCGCCATACCAAGTAAGCTGGACTGGATAATTGATGTCACCCCTTCGTGTGTTACAAGCTAAGATTTAATTTTTCAGGCTAGGATAATCATGATTTCAAGCCAAACAGAAGCTGTCAAAAAACAACAACAACCCACAAACCAACCCCAGATTATGCCTCCGTGCCACCCAACTATGAACAAAAGGGACACTGTTGACTTAAAACCACAAAGAAGGGATATCTCTCATCATAGGGTGATTTTGTTCGTGTACTTAAGTTAATTGCATGTCAGCGTTCCAAGTATCATGTAGAATGAAATCAGAATCAAAGGCAAAACGATCCTTAAAGTTCCAATTTAATAAAGCGGACATCTTAGCACATCTGTGTTAATCCCAATACTGGAAATGACATCAGAATCCCACCCAGTTAAAAGTTCATGATCTTGTCCCCACACCCACAATCCATCACATGGTCCAATCTTCTTCTTCCACGCTGGCATCCACACCCGGCTGCTTCCGGTCAGGTGTGAAATTACGGAGACAAAAGATGACCTTGAGCTTCTAGAAAAGAATGAAAACAATACATTCCACAATCCTACTCCTGTCTATTCCCCCCTCCCATCAACTATACTAATGAAACAGCATAATGAAATAAGAGAAAGTGTGGCAGGCCAAAATTCTAAAAGGAATATAATTGCAGGCCTGACACTGCCATTCAATATTTGTTTGAATCTGGGTACTTGGGAAGCAAAATGCTCCAGCCAAACATTAGCAAAATAGATAAGCAGAGGTGGTTCCTACCAGTTCGCACCAGTTCGGTAGAACCGGTTCGTCAAATCTACCGAACCGGTTAGAAGAGGTTCCACCAGTGGAACCGGAAAGTAGGCCACACCTACAGAAGGGGTTCCAAAAATTTTTGAAACCCACCACTGACACACACACACACACACACACACACACACACACACAGACTCACACAGACTCACACAGAGAATGAGAAAGAGAAAGAAAGGAAGAAATAAATAAATAAATAAATATAAATAAATAAATAAATAAATAAAGAACAAAAGAAAGAAAAGTGAGAGATGAAAGAAAAAAAGGAAAAAGGGACAGAGAGATAAAAGGAAGGCGGGAGGGAGGGAGGGAGGGAGGGAGGGGAGAGAGAGAGAGAGAGAGAGAGAGAGAGAGAGAGAGAGAGAGAACACATGGCCGGCAAGCCACTCCCACAAAGGAGGCCACATCCACAGAGTAGGTTCGAAAATTTTTTGAAACCCATCACTGGATATAAGGTTCCATAAAGAAAACCTTTACATTGAAGTTGACTGTTGGTTACTTATGGTAATGGGCCATTCCAAGGACCTTATTTTTGTAGCAATGTTGAAGTTATTTGTTGCCTTCTTCAGAGATCATTGAATCATTGGGCTGGAAGGGACCTTGAAAGTCTTCTAATCCAACATCCTGCTTATACCATCCAGGGCAAATGGTTATCCAATTTTTTTCTTTCTTTTTTTCAGATTTTTATTTTTCATCACCACTCTTACATCATTAATCTTACAGTGTGCCATCTGGGTTCAGTGTTTGTGTCATCCTATTTAACAGTCACATCATTTTGACCTATTTTTTATCTTGCCTTTACATTTACATTTCAATTACCAGCCCCTTATAATTCTACATCCCCCCACCACCAAAAAAATATATATTCAACTTTCTGTTTCTTTTTGTCTCTATTCATTTTCTATCCAGTGATTAAAAACATCCCCATATCTTATAATACTCTGATTCTCCCTTCTCTTTGATTGCCAATGTTAATCTGTTCATTTCTGCACAGCCTAATTTTTTTTAATTACCTCTCCCTCTGAGGGAATTCTTTTTCCATTTTCCAATTTTGTGCAAATACAATTCGAGCTGCAGTTATTACATCAATAATTAAATATACATTTTCTTTACTATATTTCTCTGGTAAAAAATCCAATAAAAACAGTTCTGGCTTTAAATCAATATTCTGCTGCATCATCCTTTCCAACATATGGATTTTTGCCCAATTTTTTTTTTTTGCCTCTGCACATGTCCACCCCATAAGATAATATGATCCCGGTGTCTGGTGACATTTCCAACACTTGGTTTGATTTATCTTTAAAGTCCTTTTTTTTCTTGAAAACCTCCAGTAATGGAGCACCCACAACTCCTGGAGATGAGCTGTTTCATTGACTTATTGTTCTACCAGGAAATATCTCCTCATGTCCATGTTGGATCTTCCTCTGAGGAAGTTCCACCCATTGCTTCTTATCTTGCCCTCAGGAGCTGTGGAGAGTAATTTGATGCCCTCTCTTTTGTGACAGCTCTTCAACTATTGGAAGATGCTATCATGCCTTCTCTAAGTTGTCTGGTGCGTGTGCGATCAGTGAACTGGTAGGAATGCCGGTAGGTACCTGTTCTGGCCCCCACTTAGCCTGTTCCAAAACTAAAGTCACACAAAGCTTGCCAAAAGAAAGCCTTTATCAGTCTCGGCTCATGCTGGTTGCAAGCCCAAAATAAACATAGATAAAGTCTCTTGCCAACAAGGGTTACACAGCAGAATGCAGAAACAAAACTCTTACAGCACCAAGTTTTCAAGAAGCAAAATCACTTATCCAAGTGTCTCACAAACTCAAACAGGAACGAAACTGAATTCTCCATAAACGAACGACGAACCACGAATGAACGATGAACATTGACTCCTGCAACCAGGGCGTGGCACCATCAGTCCTTTTATCTCCAGAAGACCACACTAACGAGCCCCAGCTGCATCGTTATTCCTGCATCCCGATTCAACTCACAGCAAACTTCTGCTGAGTCACAACAGGTACCCATCACTGATTAAAACCATCTTTCCAAGTGGCCACCATGTTTCCAGTCTTTCTCCTCACTTGGAACTGAACCCAGAATGGACATTTATTCCAACATAAACTGGTGGAAATGTCAGAATATTCTCCCCAGAAGTACTTTAATCCAGGACTTATTTTGGAGGAAGATTGGAGAATATGGAGCTAGCCGGATAATTCCATTTTTTTTTTAAGAATGTCACCTTGTTTTCATTTATTTATCCCACCCTCCCTACCCCCAGTTCAAGTTTCTAGCCCTTATGAATCTCAAATCTGGGAGGTCCGTGCAATAACATTCTGAGCAGTCAGAAGGGAAAAGATAATAAACTCTAAATAATATTGTCGTGCTCTGCTGGGTAGATAGCCGAAGTCACGCTTAGCTCGCCTGAAATGTTTTGATGTCTCAGGAGACAGAGAGATGCCCACAATCTCTGTTCATTTTTAATAAAATTTAATGAAAAGCAGTATCAGAGCTGTGATGGAGACCCAGATAAGAGATGGTTAAGGCTTCGCTGCGATTTTTGGTTTGACTGTATTATTTTCTGAAAGTGAGGTTGGGGGAGAAGAAAGAAAGAAAGAAAGAAAGAAAGAAAGAAAGAAAGAAAGAAAGAAAGAAAGAAAGAAAGAAAGAAAGAAAGAAAAGAAAGAAAGAAAGAAATGGGAGGAAGGAGAGGAAAGAAAGAGTGGGAGAGAGAAAGAAAGAAATAAAAAAAGGAAGGAAGGAAGGAAAGAAGGGGAAGGGAGGGGGAAATGGGAGGGAGGGGAGAGGGAAAGAAAGAGAGAGGAAAAGAAAGAGAGAAAGAAAAGGAAAGATAAAAAAGAAAGATAAATAGGAAGGAAGGAAGCAATTGGGAGAGAGAGAAAGGATGGAAGTAAGGAAGGGGGAGGAAATGAGAGGGAGGAGAGGAAGGAAGCAATTGAGAAAGAAAGAAAGAAAGAAAGAAAGAAAGAAAGAAAGAAAGAAAGAAAGAGGAAGAGGGAAGGAGAATGGGAGGGAGGGAGGAATAAGGGAGGGAGGGAGGGAGGGAGGGAGGGAGGAAGGAAGGAAGGAAGGAAGGAAGGAAG